>NW_023270807.1:73397167-73659760 GCF_011800145.1 Mirounga leonina
GTAATGTGAAGCGCTAAGAAGAAAATAAAACAGTATGATGTGACAGAGTGACACAGAGCTGCTTTAGACGGGCTCATTGGAAAGACCAAGGGGAGATTTTTAAGCTCAGACCAACAAGATGAAAGTGAACCTATCAGTAAGGACCTGGGAGTGGCTCCTGAAAGTGACTGAAGGTAGGCAGGACTCTGCCAAGTATGCAAACAAGGGGCTGACTGTATGGCAGAGGGACAATCAGTGAGGGGACTCTAGTGACAGGGACACTAACTAGTAAGACGATAAGGCATCTGTAAGGCCAGGGCAAGCATCTGGATTTATTTTAAGGGCAATGGGAAGTCCCTCTAGGGTTTTACGTGGGAGGTGATGGTATCTGATTCACATTTTTAGAGTTCACTCTGGACACCACGAGAAGAATAAACTATGAGAGCAAGAGCGGAAGCAAGCAAGCAAACAGGTATTCAGGCAAGAAATGGATGGTGGTGGAATAGGTGCTAATAGATGGACAGATGTGGAGGGATTTAAGCTCTGTCTGGAGGTAAGCGTTGCCAGAAGAATTGGATTTGGGGATGAGGGAAGACAGGAATCAAGGATGATTTCTAGTTTTTTTGGTTTTAGCAGCTGGGTGGGTACTGGTGCCATTTAAGAAGATGAGAAAGACTGAGGCAGGAGAGGGCATGGCAAAGAAAAGCTGTACTGTTTTTTCTGATTTGGCTATTAACAACCACCATTCACAATTAAAGGAAAAATTTTCCTTTTTTTTAGCTTTTTATAAAAAGGATCAATTTATTCAATGTGAGAAACTTTTCTTTTGCTACGGCTTTTCTGAAATTATTTAAAAATTATGAAAATAACATGTATACAGCAAAAAATGTGAAAAAACACAAAAGATTATGCAATGAAAATGAATCTGCCTTTTCTTCCAGATCCTATTACTTCTGAATGAACTTCATTAATAATTTCCTGGAATCTCTCCCAAAACTTCCTAGCACATGGTCACTAGATGAAATTTTTAAAAATATAAATAGAAGTATACTGTACATGTTACCATAGCCTGTGTTTCATGAAAACGTGAAGTATTTAGTTGTTCTGCCTCATTATAGTGGCCCAGTATCCCAGTGTGTGGGTGTACAGTACCTTAACCACTTTTTTGGTCTCAAGTTAACAATGGTGCACATTCATGAGCAGGTCTCCAGAATAAGATCCTACAAGTGGAATTTCCAGGTGATAAAGTATGTATTCAAATTTAATAAACATCTCCCAATTACCTTCTACAGGGTTTGCCCCAATACATATATGGGAATATTCTAGCTGCTAACTCAGGGCATTTATCAAATTTTAAAACTTGGGGTGGGAGGATGAGTGAAATAGATAAAGGGGATTAAGAGATACAAACTCCCACTTACAAAATAAATAAGTCATGGAGATGAAAAGTGCAGCACAGGGAATATAGTCAATAAGACTGTAAAAACACTGGTGACAGATGATGATTACACTGATAAGGATGAGCACTGAGAAATGTATAGAATTTTTGAATCATTATATTGTATACCTAAAACTAATCTAACATTGTATGTTCATTATACCTCAATAAAAAATAATATGTAACATATAAAGAAAAAATTTTTAAAAACTTGATCAAATGTGCTAGGTAAAAAATAACATCTCAATGCTATTTTAATTTGCATTTTTCTTTTTGAGCTTCTGATGTTCAATGGCCAGTGCATATCTTTTTCTGCAAAGTATATGTTTATGAACTTGTCTTTTTTATGTATTGGGTGTTATCGTCTCTCCCACTCTATTTTTTATAAATTAAAAAAATACACAATTGAAAAATCATACAAATTTAAAAATGAATTTTAAAAAATACATACCATTATGAGTGAAACAATAGAAAGATGAAGTGAGAAAAATGTCTCCCACCTATAATGTCTCCCACCTGCCAATCCTAGTTAGCCAATGTTCTCATCTACATGCATACAAACCTATGGGTGTGTACATGTATCAAGGATTTGTTCTTTTCAATAAAATAGGATTATGTTATGTACTTTACTTTGCAAGGTACTTGCCTCAATTAGTAGCTCATCAAAGAAACCTTTCTAGGATAATAATTTTTAACAGCTGCATAATAATTTTCCATAAAATGGATAATCACATTTAATTAAACCAGTCCTCTAATGACAAACAGGTAGACCTCTCTAATTTTCAAATACTGAAATCATGCTACATTAACCAACCTTAGTTATATTAAAGCTCTTAGAGTTATTATTTTTTTATTATTATGTTCAATTAGCCAACATATAGAAATCATTAGTTTTTTATGTAAAGAAAGAGGTTTTTCTACATTAAGAAAGCTTGCCTTTTGGGGCGCCTGAGTGCTCAGTCGGTTAAGCGGCTGCCATCGGCTCAGGTCATGATCCCAGAGTCCTGGGATCGAGGCCCATGTCAGGATCCCTGCTCAGTGGGGAGCCTGCTTCTCTCTCTCCCTCTGCCTGCTCTGCCTACTTGTGCTCTCTATCTCTCTGTCAAATAAATAAATAAAATCTTAAAAAAAAAAAAAAGAAAACCTAAATTAAAAAAAAAGAAAACTTGTCTTTTATCTACCGTGTGTTTTGCAATTTTTTCCCCAAGTTGCTGTCTTTTAATTTTAGTCATTTTTTTCCTATACTAATTTTTATTTGGTAGACATTTCCATTTTCCCTATATATGTCCTGGGTTCTGTGTTCTATTTCCAAATACAGCAAAGTCTTCTTCTCCCCTTACCCAAGATTATGTTTTAAAAATTGTGAAAATCTGAGCAATATCTTCTTTAAATTGATTTAACAGTGAGCATCACAGTATTATTGTATTTAAGTATTGTGTATTTTTAAACCATAAATATTTTTGTTTCTCACATCATTTATCACTTTTTAAAAAAATTATATAGGCTCTCCTATTCAGTAGCTTAGCTCATTTCAGCTAATGAATATCTAAGTATTCTAAAGTTAAGTTCTCTTAGCATTTCTCTTTTTTTTAAAAAAGATTTTATTTTCAAGTAACCTCTACACCCAACATGGGGCTTGAACTCACAACCCTGAGATCCAGAGTTGCATGATCTACTGAGCCAGCCAGGCACTCCATTAGCATTTCTCTCTCTCTCTCTCTTTTTCATCTTACTGCAAAACTAGAGACTTAGTAGTTTCATTAATATTTCCCAACTGAAAAAAAAAAAGGTTTAATTTAGTCAACAATGGAGAACATTTTGAAAAATTTAGACAACAGAGAAGCTACAAGTAAATGAGAGAATGGGCCAGATCATTTTTGAGTATTATTTATATATTTAGAGATTTTTAAGGTGTGACCTTGGGCAAGTCTCTTAAACTCTCTAAGGCAGCAATCTCCTGACCTTTAAAAGAAGGTAATACCTGTACAACCCACCTCGTAGGATTGTCGCAGGATCAAATGGGATAATACACATGAAAGTGCTTTGAAACTATAAAGAGTTTAGCCCAAGAAAGTATTTTTATCTTTTGCATTAAGCAACTGACATTTAGCTAACCAAAAGAAATATGGTTTTGGGTTTTTCTCTTCAATTTTAGAGATGTCTACTCAATAAAAATAAATTCACCAAATGTTCACTTGGAGATAGAAATTATAACACAAGTAATAATGAAACAACGTAAGGCATTCCCAAGAGTTAAAAATGTAACAAATTGCTACTGTTAACAGCCAACTTTTTTACAGCAATTTAATTGCTGTTCAACTATCAAATATGTAGCACTTCAAGAAACCTCTTACATGTCTTACAAGTATTCTAGAAAAAGGTAATTTAAAAAGTATTTCTAGTGGTAAGAGACAGCTACACAGACCAATGACATTTTATATGCATTAATTAGGAAGAGTACAAAAATCCTGTCCAGTGATTTTTTTTTTTTCCTGTCCAAAGGTACAAAATTTTAATCCGTTTTGGACAAGTGCAGTATATCCTTTTGGCAAGGTAGCTAAATAATTAATTATGAGTCTTTAATGAATCATTATTTAAAAAAAAATCCATCTACTTATGAATATTCATATACTTAGGAAGTTAGGAAAGATTATTCTCTCAAATTATCTCCTGCCAAAAGAGGACTTTTGCCACAACATTCATTCTAGAATGATTTTTAAAAGCCTACCAACAGAAATCTTTCTTGGGCCAGACTTGCTCATTATGCCAACGACTTTATTATAGATAATATGTAATGCTTATAAAGGACATCGTGATTTCCATAGCCGCTGATCCAATCAACTGTGCGTCAATGGGTTAAACCCAAAGAAAGTTTAAAGCTTTATTCTAAAGGGTAAAGACTTGATGACTCAGAAATTTATTTTACTTGGCAAGTTTGAAGAGTCATGTAAAATAATTTTTTAAAAGTTAATCTAAACTTTGGGGCACATGGGTGGCTCAGTTGGTTAAGCGACCGACTCTTGGTTTTGGCTCAGGTCATGCATGATCTCTTGGTTGTGAGATCCAGCCCATGATGGTCTCCCTCTGAGCAAGGAGACTGCTTCAGATTCTCTCTCTCCTCTCCCTCCACCCCACCCAGTACACTTGGGCAAAGGCACGTGTGTGCACACTCTCTCTCAAAAAAAATTAATCTAAACTTTAAATTTAATTAAAATTACTTTCATATAATGTCTTGTTTGCATGTAAAATGGTTTAAATTTCTTTTTTAAGATTTTTTTTTTTTATTTGACAGAGAGAGAGACAGAGAGAGAGGGAACACAAGCAGGGGGGGTGGGAGAGGGAGAAGCAGGCCTCCCGCCGAGCAGGGAGCCCGATGTGGGGCTCGATCCCAGGACCCTGAGATCATGACCTGAGCTAAAGACAGACGCTTAACAACTGAGCCACCCAGGCACACCAAAATGGTTTAAATTTCATTATTGTTAGAATTACCTGTAAATAAATGAAGCAATGAAACCAATGTCAAAAATAATAGTTCTTCGTACTTTAAAAATACACATGGAGGGGTGCCTGGGTGGCTCAGTCACTTGGGTGACTGACTCTTGGTTTTGGCTCAGGTCATGGTCTCATGGGTTGTGAGATCAAGCCCCATGTCAGGCTTCTGCTCAGTGGGGAGTCTGCTTGAGATTCTCTCCCTCTGCCCCTCCCCTCATGCACACTCTCTCATAAATAAATAAATCTTATAAAAAATATCCATTGGGTACCTCCTTTAAATGAGGGCATGACAGGTAGGATATTGTTTATATAATTAAATTAATCTTTACAATAACCAGGTGGGTAGTATTATCTTACTGTTTACCAGAAGAAACTGACACTCAGCAAAGTTCAGTGACTTGCCTAACGTTTTCAGTTAAGTGACAGAAACAGGATGGGATTTCATATTAGGTCTGATTATTTTTACAGTGTACGGGTCACTCTTCATATAACACATCATGTTATTTTTCATGCTCTTATGTAAGTTAGGGGTTAATTAGCTAATTTCCAGAATCTAGGAGACTAGGAGAGCAAAAGGAATTTTTAGTAGTGAAACTGAGGTACTAACAATCAGTATTTATTTGAAACAATATATATTAAAACAGAATAATATATAAAGATTAGACTCATAATATACTTTTTTCTTTAAGATAAAACTCCTCAGTGCAAACAGGCTATAAAGAGATAAAAAGAAAAAAAATTGATATGTTGTAACTAAATAAAACAAGTTCTGTTTTTTAATACCCCAACAATGAACTCTAAATGTCCAAGTCAACAGTAGTTACTAGATCCATAAGCCCAGTATTTTATCAAAACGACCTGAAAGTCTTTTGAAATGAAAACATTATTTTTCTACTTTTTAAGGATCTGATTCTTAAAGGCTATATTCTTTCTCCCTCAATATGTATTTTTATTAGATACAAAACATTTCAAAATATTAAAAAACATTAAAAAAATAAAGTTTTACTCCAATTCTTGTCCTATCCACCTTGTCCTATTCTTTCTTTTTCACAAATAATTAGCATCATTTGTTTCTTGATTCATTCCAAAGATAATTTTTTGTGTGTACCACAAATGTGAATAAATATCATAGAAAGTCTCTTTACATACATAGTAGCAGACTAAACACTGTTAAAACCACATTCTTGTTTCATGTCTAGAATGTTCACAGACTCATCTTTTAAAACTTTATTTTTAATAGAAAAATTCAAACATGTAAACTAAAGCAAAAGTTCAATAGGCATCTAGATTTACTCATATACCCGCCACATAGGTTTAACCACTAATAATATTTATATTGCCATATTTACTTCACGTATCTATTTGTAAGCCTATTAGTATTCTTTTGGGGAATTATTTTAAAGAAATCGTAGACATCAAGCTATTAAATATTTCAGCATTCATCTCCAAAAAGTAGAGATATTTTCCTACGTGAACATAATATCATATGGTACCAAAGAACATTAATAATTTCTTCAAATCATCTAATGCCTACTCTTTGGTCATTTCACCAACCTCAAAATGTGAAGAACCATTACTTTTACAGAGCTCTTTTGGCTACAGTATTGCTAGCATAAGAGAAATACTATAGCTTTTATCTAACATGGAAAGTTTACAGTATTTATTTTTAAGTTGTGGTGGTTGTTGTCATTTTATTTTTATTAGTGCCTTTCACCTCTATCCAAAAGCAAAAACAAGGAAGAGATACCACTGTCTGAACTTCATTCTGACATTCGCCTAGGAAACTTTTTTCACCATGAATAGCCTTCCATAGTTTTACATGCACAAAATTGCCAGGATTCTATCCTCATCTTATTATTCAAAAGGAAGGGAAATCAGTTGTGATGGTTGCACAACTCTGTGAATATACCAAGACCACTGAATTGTACACTTTAAGTGGGTGAACTTTATGCTATGTGAATTATATCTCACTAAGGCAGTTTTTTAAAAAACAGAAGGGAGGGAATACCTCCTTCTAAAATATTATCTGAACAAAATTAGTTCTCTAAAGTAGAATTTAAAAGTTTTCTTCGTATTCTTATTAATAAAATAAAAGCCTAATAATTAAATTAAATAAACTACTTCTCACTCCTACTCACTCTACTCTTTTGATTATGTAACCATATTACAATTTTGACTTTTGCTAAAGTAAGCACAGTATGTGGACGCAGTTTAAACAAAAAAGGATACATGAGAAATAACTTTATAACCCTTTTAGCAAAAAGAAAATCTCATAATACATTTAAACTTATGTGACTTGAAGGGAAATAAGTAATCTTGTTTCATAGGTGGCACTGACAACTAGCACAAGCATTCTGTGGGGAAGTTTGGCAAAATGTATCAAAAGTATTAATAATATTCACACACATGAATTTAAAAATTCCAATCCCAGAAATTTACCCTAAAGAAATAATTATAATTTTATCCCCAAGTATAAATATTTATATCCCCAAGTAAATACATGGGTTGTACATTCAAGTACTATTTATACTAATGTAAGACTGAAAAGAACTTGGCTATCTAACAAGAGAAAGGTTGAAAACTTACAGTCCATTTAGAAGACCCAATAGTATGCAGCCATTAAGATCATGTAAGAAAGTGCTTAATAACATGAAGAATTTCTTTATAACATTTTTGTAAAAATGGATGGACTTCTGGCTTCCAGTAATGATGAAGGATATTGGCTGACAAATACTCCAGTAAGTTAGGATTATAAAATCTGGCTGCCCCCTGTGTGTGTGTGTGTGTGTGTAATGCAAGTGTTTTAAAGGCACTAGAGAGTGACCAAAGGCAAGCATAAACTAAAGGAGTGTTGACCACTGAAAGACAGTGACTGCAATGGGTTAGAATTTGAGTTAGTGCCTTTTTTCCATAATCTCAGAAAACTGCAGGCTTGTTTACAGTTAAAGTTGGCAGAGCAGCTGACAATTTAGTGAGGAGGAGGGAGGTGGAGTGAGGGTAGTCCTAGAAACTTATGAGCCATAGAGGGGTGGTACCAAAAATCCGAGTATAACCTCTGCCCAAATCCCTGGAGGACCACTAAATAAGATACCAGTGGATCACCAGGAAAACAGTTGGCAGAAACCAGAAAAACCTTGTGAGTTTACTGCTTTTTCTGACTCAGGTACTCCTATATCTGTGCCTAACTCAGGAGACAGAAAGCAAAAGCCTTAATGATTTCGTGTATCAGAGGACAGAGCTTGGTGATGGTTTGCCACAAACATTACCCAAATCCTTGACCAAATGCTGAATTGCACAGGTACAGGGAAGACCCCCAGGAGCCCAGATTTAAAAAACAACAACAGGTGGAAGTGAGAAACTGCACAGAAATCTCAGCTGTTGCACACCGTAGGGGAGACAGAGTTTATGGTTTGAATCTAAGAGAGTTAGCAGCCTGATAAGCAACAACAAAATAATTTTCAGGATAACACATCAAGGTTGCTAAACATATCAATAATATCTAGTTTTTAGCTAAAAATTACTAGATATGCAAAGAAACAGGAAACCGTGACCCATATTCAGGAAGGACAGTTAAAAGAAACTGACTCTGAGTAGGTCTAGATGCTGGATTTAGCAATGTCTTCAAAACAACTATTTAAATGCATTCAAATAATTAAAGGGCAACTTGCCAAAGAAATGGGCAGAAGGAATAGCATACTTGAAGATATCAATAAAATGATCATATCTGAAGAACAGAGCAAAAATAGACTAAATAAAAACGAGCAGAGCTTTGGAGACTTGTAGAATAACATTTAGAAGTCAAACAGAATGTAACTGTAGTTCTAGAAAGAGGGAAGGAGAAAAGAGACAGAAAGAAAATCAGAAGAAGTAACAGGTGAAAACTTCCCAAATTTTGTGAAAAGCAGGAAGGTACAATCTAAAAAACTCAGTTAACTCAAGCAGGATAAATACAAAGAGAACTACTCCTGACTAGGTACATCAGAGTGAAACTTCTGCTAGCCAAAGACCATGAGAAAATTTTGAAAGCAGGCAGAAAACAAACAGCAAATTACATACAGGGCAACAATGATAACATAATGGCTGACTTCTTAGAGAAACAATGGAAGCCATGACTTACAGGAATTACATATTCAAAATGTTGATAAAAAAATCTGAAACTTAAAAATTCCATATCTGATGAAACCTCCCTCCAAAGATGAAAGGGAGATAGGTATTTTTGGATAAGCAAAAGACTGAGTTTTTACAGCAGACTTGCAGTAAAAGAAATACTAGAAGAATATACTTAGCTGAAGGGAATGACTGTGGATGGAAACTCAGATCTAGAGGAAGGAATTAAGGGCACTGGAAATGGCAAATTACGGAGATAAATATAAGGTTTGTCTATCTATGTATGTCTAATTATCTCTGTTTGTCTCTCTATCTGAATTTTTTCTTTTCCAAAGGATAGGGAGGTTAAAAGACCAATACTGTTAAAAGGTTCCTGTATTTTACCTGAAATGCAATATAAATTCTAAGTAGGTTATAATCCCTAGCACAAATCTATACATCTATATACATACCTAAGTATATAAAATATACATATAGATATATATGCAACACCGTATTATACACCTGAAACTAATATGACACTGTATGTTAACTGGACTGAAATTAAAAGAAAATTTAAAAATATAATAATGCAGAAAAGGAGAAAAAGAGGAACAGTGGGTAGCTTGAGCTCCGTATGTGCATCAGTTCCCTCGCCCCCATATCACACAGGGGGAAGCAAAGTGGCCTGTGTAGACGCTGCACATGTAGTTGAGGAAACCTTAATCTTTTAAAGGAACTGTGGACAAACTTGCCCAACTGTTGCTCCAGAAGGGGATATTATCTTTATTACCTTGGACAGCAACAAAACAAAACAAAATAATACAAAACAAAGACAGATTAGATATTTTATCTTCTGAGGCTGTATAAAACATCTTTGGAAAGACAAGAAAAAAGTTGACAAGATCCAACAATTCTACCTCTAAGTATTTACCTAAGAGAAATGAATACATAAGATGTTCACATAAAGACCTGAATGTGAACTTTCATAAGCAGCTTTATTCATGATCACCAAAAACTGGAAAGAACACAAATGTCCATAAACAAGAGAATGGAAAAACTATGGCACAGCTATACAATAAAATACTATCCAGCAATAAAAAGGAATGAACTATTATATACAGAATAATATTAATGAACCTCAAACACTGTGCCGTATGAAAGAAACCAGGCAGAAAAAAGCACATACGGTATGACTCCCTTTGTATAAAATTCTCGAAAGGGCCAAACTCATTCATAGTGTCAGCAACATACCAGTGATTGCCTGGGGGGTCAGATGAAGGGGACTGAATGATTGCAAGAGTCACATGGAAAGTTCTGTGAATGATGAAATGTTGTATATCTTGATTGTTGTAGTGGTTACCATAGGTGTATGTTTGTCAAAATTCACTGAAATTTACCTTTAAAATTGATGCATTTTTGTATGTAAATTATACCTCAATAAACTCGATGAAAGAAAAAAATGGCACAAAAGTGTATTTCATTGTTGTCTCTTTAAAAATGAGAACTGAGTCTTTATACTGGATTAGAATTCTATAATCAGAAAAAATGAAAATTTATTTAAAATAATATTTTAAAAAATTTAGAAAAAATAAAGATTAATTTATTCATCAAAATTATAAGAAAATTTGTCATTATAGGGAAATACGCCTGTAGTATTCATTGCTCCATATTTTTAAATCCTTACAAAACCAAAATTTTTCTAGATATGTGAAAATACCTATTGGAGTGAAAAGGAGACTAGAAAAGTGCTTGATTTTCTAGCTCTTAGTTTAACACATTCAATGGAAAGTTAAGCAATGTTGGAATATTAAACTTATCAGACTTGTGAATGGTTTAAAGAGACCCTTGAAATATACCTTTCTGGTAAGTATGTACTGATTCTTTACTAGCATATTTATTCCTTGATAACTTCATCAGAGAAAGTTTTATCTTTAGTTCAAGATCAAATAATCTGATTAACCCTATTCTAACCCTATAGGTGGTTTCATGTGTTTACAACGTATCCAAAGCTTTGGTCAAAAAAAAGTCACACTAAAAATATCATGATATTGTCATATTGACTTAGGGTTTTCTTTAATATAATACCTGACCCTTGGGGCCGGCTGGGTAGCTCAGTTCCGTTAAGTGGCTGCCTTTGGCTCAGGTCATGATCCCAGAGTCCTGGGATCGAGCCCCACATCAGGCTCCCTGCTCAGGGGGGAGACTACTTCTCCTTCTGACCCTCCTCCACTCTTGTACTCTCTCTCACTCTCAAATAAATGAATAAAATATTTAAAAATATATATATAGCTGACCCTTGAACGACGTGGGGGTTAGGAGTGCTGACCTCCCAACACAGTTGAAAATCCTCATATAACTTTTGACTCCTCAAAAACTTAACCTACTGCTGACCAGAAGCCTTACTGATAACATAAAGAGTTGATTAAAACATATTTTGTATGTTTATGTATTATATACTGTATTCTTACAATAAAGCAAGCTAGAGAAAATGTTAAGAAAATCTAAGAGAAAATATACTTACAGTACTGTACTGTATTTATAAAAAAAATCCACATATAAGTGGACTTGCACAGTTCAAACCTGTGTTGTTCAAGGGTCAACTGTATGTTAATAATTCTTAAACATCTTTTAATGATTCCTTGAACAAATTTTCTTACTGAGAAAAACCATCTAGACTTGCCACTCAAATATGCATCTTTGCCTTACCTTCCTCTTTCCCCACACAGAATTTCCCCTACATGTTCCTCACTGCCTGGATGGGCCACTCCTCTTTACCTCGATCTCATCTACACATCTGCTTGGTCTCAGCCTGAAACCACTTCTTCAGGAGAGCTGTCTCTGACCCCCCTGCAATTTGAAAACATTTTTGTGATTGATTAATGTCTGCTCCCATAGACTATAAATTCCCTGAGAATTTGTTGATTTGTTTGTTTTTACCAGTTTCTGCCCTGCCCCTGGCACAGGAAGGGTGTTCAGAAGAATGGTGGTTATCTGATGTTTGCTGAATAAATGAAGAGGTTCCTTTAATAAGTGAGCCGGTTTCCTTAGCTTGTCCCAATCAGAGCACTGGTCTAGCTCACCAACTAACGGACTCCTCTCCCTGAGCAGCTCCTCTGTGTCGGTGGCACACCCACATTTAATATAACTATAGCAACTACAGTTGGATATAAAATATAAAACTGGACCTCAGGTAATAATCGCAAGAACGTATCTTGGGCCACTTGGTCTTTCTGCTGATTATACCATTCTATGCTCGCTCTACACATGAGCATGCTGCTTTCTTGTCTTGCCAAAACTTATTTTACCCTGTCATTAACCCTTGAAACTGCTTATCAAAATGCTAAGGAAAACTAGACTATGATTGGGTAAAGTTCCCCGAGTGTTAGAACTATATTCCTGAGTCTTAAAAAAATTTCACACAAAAGGTATTTCCCTAGAGTTTAAAAGGCAAAGCCAAGAGAACTGCACTGCTGGGCTACAGTCTGGGCAGCTGGTCAGTGATTCATGGGGAATATTTGCCACACTGCGCTGTAATAGTCCACTTTTATCATTCCAGACTCACTGGACTAAAGATCATGTGTATGCATTCTTTTTTTTTTTTTTTTAAAGATTTTATTTATTTATTTGACAGAGAAAGACACAGCGAGAGAGGGGACACAAACGGGGAGCGGGAGAGGGAGAAGCAGACTCCCTGCCGAGCAGGGAGCCCGATGCGGGACTCGATCCTGGGACTCCAGGATCATGACCTGAGCCGGAGGCAGTCGCTTAACCAACTGAGCCACCCAGGCGCCCCATGTGTATGCATTCTTAATAGGACTTACTTTCTACCTCATCATCTAATTACAATGCTTTCATACTAGAAAATTATGAAGAATGTTTTCCCAAAGTGGTATCTCTACTTTAAAAATCAGCCTACCTGAACAAAACATCCTCTTCCATCTCTTAGAGTATCCAGACGTAATTTAAATCTTTCTTATGATTCATATCTTTGGGAGTCTTGTTTTCTTATCATGCCAGAATAAGAGAATCTAAACAGTATTTAGATAAATCATGGGACCTGGTACATCCAATTTTAAGGTTTAGATAATGGGGAAGCCTTAATCTCTTATCTAGCAATGGAAAACAGAAAAATAGCAAATACCGAAATATCAATTTATAAAAAGATGCCTACATTATTTTCACTAACGAATTAAAGCCTTATTTACAGAATAGAGATTTGCCAAAAAGATACTTTTTCCACTTATACCTCAATGCACTGTTTTTTGTTGTAGGGGAAAAATAATTGATCATCTTACTTTTTAATTCACCCAGAGACTTTCATCTCCATGCATTCAACACACACTTATGTGGAACTTTTTGAAATCTCACAACTTAATGAAATAGCTTTTATCTGCAGGAGGAAACGGAGTGTTCGGAGAACAAGGAAAGGAAGATGATTAAACTTGTCCAGGGTGGGAAAGGAACAAGGTAGAGAGAAAGAAATTGAAGGACTCTTTGAGAATGGGTGACATAACTGGACCTTTAAACATAGCAGAAGTTTCTGGGGGCTAAAGGGTCTGCTTCGGCCAAGGGCCTCTCTAGGCATGAACACGGGGGTTTGAGAGCAGAGAGCCTACTTGAAGAAGAGCACTACAGCTTTGGGGAAGCTATTAAAGACTCTTGGTTAAAGGGAGAATGTGTGAGAGCAGAAGGGTAATATGTTTTAAGGAGGTGACTATATATATCTCACAACTATATCTGTAGCTATATCTATATCTATAGTTATATAAATACAGTAGAATTGGGGGGAAGAGAAATTGGCAGCAGGGAAACTATTTCCAAAGCTACTGTTCTAGCTCAGGACGGAACTGAGGGGTGCCTAGACCTGGGTGATGAATGAGAATGGGAAAGAAGCCTGGCTGTGAGAGGTGTCAAAAGTACTATGGAAATGAAGTAGACAGGATCTGATGACAGACTAGCTGTCAGGGAGAAGCATTTAAAGACCTCAGGATGTTTGAACTGAGGTTATTGGTATAACAAAAGGTCAATCTGGAAGGGAAACTCATTTGGGGGTTAAAATACCGCAGATGATTTTTGACAGATGAAGTTGAGGTGCTATCTGGCACTCAGCGGGATATAGGGATTAAATTCTGGAGTGAGGGCTGGGCTGCGGATCTGGATTAAGGGGTGGCTACTGCCTTTTAAAATCTAGGGGGCCTCTGGATGTGCTTTCATGCAAAGGGTTTGAAAGACAGCCACAGTTGTTGATTCGCTCATACATACCTACACCCACCTTTGTGCAGACAGTGAAGACTAGAAGGCAGAGGTGAAACAGCTACTCCCCACCTGAACTGTCTGTGTCATGGAGTCAGGATCACACCAAAATGTATGTCTAGCACCCCTGCCTTGCTCACAGCCACAGTCTTTACTGCTTACCTAAAGGTGACTGTTTCCTAGCATCTTTTGGGCCTCTTCATCTGTGCCCTGAAGAAGGACCTGGAAACCTGCCACTCATTGTCACTGCAAGAGCATTCCCAGCCTGGGAGGACAGAGACAAGTCAGACCACTCCATCAGGGCAGTATGGGATGCTGGGCACACTAGGGCAGGACCGCAGATGCAGGAAGAAATGAGGAAAGCTTCTTGGAAGTGGTGCTGCCTATGCTGTGTCTTTCGGGGGATGGGGAAAGGGGGACTGTTCCAGACAGAGATAATGTAAATAGACAGAGACAAGAGAAACCAGGACATAATTGAGAAATTACACAGCTTCGTATGACAGAAATAGAGACTACAGAGCATCTTTTTGCCTGACTAATTTTGATTTTTATTTAAGGTAATGAGTAACCACAAAAGAAGAAGACACAAGGAAGTGAGATGATAAACATTTGAAAAACATTTCCATTTAAAAAACATTTCAACAGGGCGCCTGGGTGGCTCAGTTGGTTAAGCGACTGCCTTCAGCTCAGGTCATGATCCTGGAGTCCCGGGATCGAGTCTCGAATCGGGGGTCCCTGCTCAGCGGGGGGTCTGCTTCTCCGTCTGACCCTCTTCCCTCTCGTGCTCTCTGTCTCTCATTCTCTCTCTCAAATAAATAAATAAAATCTTTAAAAAAAAAAACATTTCAACAGTGTGGAACTTTGGAAAATGTCTTGGGAAACTGGTGCAGGAAGATCCGTTAAAGGTAACTGCAGTGGTTGAAATAAGTGATGATGAGGGCCTGAGTGGAACAGAAGGAAGACAAGACCAGAAATAAATAGACAAAAGAACTGAAGTGAAACATTATGGACAATGTATCAGCAAGAAAGAAAAAGGATGGAGGGGTTGGGGTGGGGGGGAAGGGGCCCAGAAAACAAGCTCCTGGAGGAAGGAAAAGGGGGTACATTCAGGAGTACAAGTGATGGTATCAGATACTCTTTTTTGAGGAAAGAGGAAAGAATGGGATTCAAGTGATTCAGGTACAAATTTAGGACTTAGTAACAGAACACCCAGATATTCTTATCTGGAGAAGGCTCATAGGAGACTATCTGAACCTCTCCACAAAGTAGGGAGAATAAGGTGTTAATGAGTAGGTGTGTGAAAGAAGAAGAAGAGAGAGGGACTGATGCCTCCAAGAGTCAAGACAAGGTGGGAGAGGGGACCAAAGACCTTCTTCACTCACCAAGGGCCTGGTCAATGTACTAAAAGAAGCATGAGTGACTGAACTGTAGAGAAACACTTTTGCTCTTCCTGTATCCTAAGACTCTTCTTAGATCCAGTCTCAAACTTTGACCCCATTATCACAAAGATGGGGAGAAAGTACAGAAGTAGAAGAATCACTAAGATGGCAGGAAGAAAGAAAAATTGGTTCTATCAAAAAAGGTTTGAAACAATTCAGGTTCTTTATTCTTTCTTTATTCTAGAAGAGAAGATGAAGGGGAGATTTCCATAATCTTAGCTTGTATATCCAGATAAGAAAGATGCTATGCATATAATTTCCCATTTTTAACTCTTGGGAGAGGAGATTCTATTTGTTTACATTTCTTTTTATCTTTAAATAGTGGAAGTGAGCTTAACAAAGGGTTCTTGTATATATATCAAACCCTACAGTTTTTGGTGAAATTCAGTTCTGGGAGGTATGTGGAATTCAATCAGACACACCAAAAACTTTTTTAATAACCTGAAAGTGCTTAGTCATCAACGTAGTACAAATAGACAAGCATCATGCTAGCCTATTTGGCAGTAAAATAGCAAGACATCTCCCCCTGGTTTTCCACCAGGTATCAGGAAATTGAAAAGCATAAAACTATTATTATTATTATTTTTTAGTTCAAATAATTCCAAATGCTTTCGAAAGGAAATTCAAATGACAGAATTGGATATTTATGTCTGTGCCAGACTAGATTCAATCAAATTAATGAAACTTTAAAAATATACATATAGGGGCGCCTGGGTGGCTCAGTTGGTTAAGCAACTGCCTTTGGCTCAGGTCATGATCCTGGAGTCCCGGGATCGAGTCCCACATCGGGTTCCCTGCTCAGCGGGGAGTCTGCTTCTCCCTCTGATCCTCCCCCTCTCATGCTCTCTGTCTCCCATTCTCTCTCTCAGATAAATAAATAAAATCTTTAAAAAAAAAATAAAAAAATATATATATTTGGAACTCCTCTGGAGACTACAGAGAATGGCAGAAGCATAAGGCATTAATAATAGCTTGTCTGGCTGCCTATAGCTTATACACTCATAATTCCTCTTGCTTCCCATTTCCTCCTCTTTACACTCTTTTCTTTTGGGATAAACATAATAATAAATAAATTTTGTAGCACCTTTTGTTTGAAAAGAGACCAAGGTTTTACTGTCTTTAGAAAAACTCAAAAAGTAAATGTAATCTTTACAGATTATTCTATATAGAGCCTACACTTTACAAATTCCAGTTTTTGAAACTTCTTTCTCAAATATAAATATGAAATCATTACTCTCTTGATTATAGGCCTCAGAAACTCAGATTAGCAAATTCTGTAATTTGAAACCCTTTGAATTTAGCAAAAGTTTTGGATACTCAAACCAAATATGCTGTTCATTTTATTTTATTATTATTTTTAAAGATTTTATTTATTTATTTGAGAGAGAATGAGAGAGAGCACATGAGAGGGGGGAGAGTCAGAGGGAGAAGCAGACTCCCTGCCGAGCAGGGAGCCCGATGCGGGACTCGATCCCGGGACTCCAGGATCATGACCTGAGCCGAAGGCAGTCGCTTAACCAACTGAGCCACCCAGGCGCCTGCTGTTCATTTTAAAATATCACTCTTCCAGGATAAAATGACACTCACAGCCATTTTAGTGCTTACCCAATCAATATTAAATATTAGTGTCTTTAAGCACTTTCTACCTATTTCATATGAAAATCAATATCTCACTTTTGAAAAGTTCTTGATCTAATTAGCAATCTTTTCACAGCTAACCCACTTTAAAGTGGTGAAAATTAATACAAATAACGGAGAGTGTGCCACAAGGTTATCCAGTCTTATAATATTTAGAGCTGGTTAAAAGTAATTTAGAACTTCCCTTGAAACCAATTTAAAAAATATTCTCAAGAATAATCTAAACAGGATCAAAGTCCACTTAATATAACGAGACAATATGCCTATTTTAAACCGCCACATGATAAGACATTGGTCTGCCTGACAAAGGTAAATGACATTTAGATGTTTATTGTGTATGGCAGTAGACTTTGAAGCAGAATGCAAGAGTCTTAATTAGAGCACAGGAAAAAACTATCAAAGCTGCTATTTCTAAATTTTTTATCTGGAAGGAAAAAAAAGCTTTATCAAATTAAATATTCAGATATCCACTGCTCCCCTCCCTTGGTACTTATGTAAAAGGTTTCATACAAGATACCCCCACGATGTTCCTGCTGAGACTACACTGTGAGAAGAGATCAGCAGGGGACCTCACTTGTTCCACTGCTGTCAGCGACTCTCGAGGCATCATGGCTTATGAGCTGTAGAATGTCATCAATGCAGTTGATTTGAAAATCTAAGACCTTTCACAGTAATTATGATATTACAAATACTTTGTAAAGAGATGGACTGTGACCATGAATGTATTTTTCAACAAACAGATTTTCTCATTGTCTTGAGGCAAAGTATTTAATCAAGAGTTGACATTTCAGAAAAAAAAAATGTGCTTATATGCTGACATTTTCTGAGACAAGTGGTAGTCAGAAGAATGCTACCTACCAGATAATTCAGAAGAAGGAGGAGGAGGACGAGGAGGAGGAGAAGAAGAAATAAGAAGAAAATAACACTTGTTACTTAATCTACAACTTGAAAAAAAAGTCACAATTTAACATGGATAAAAGAATCTAAATTTGGAAAGAACTCTAAGGAAAGGCCACTTAGAAATTGGACATTTATGAAAATATTTATGAAAGTGGTTCACCTTCTAACTCATATTTGTATCAAACTTAAGAATGAAAGTTTTTATTCTGCTTTAAAATCTTCTAAAGGAAGAGTTCCAGAGGTTTTTCTATCTTTCTATTAGTTTGTAAGAACAAAGGATGGTATCAGGAAAGACTGACATTTCCTGACAGAATTACAAGAATATTCTTTGCATAACCAAAGGATGGGATTTTAAAACAAACACCATGGTTAGGAAGGCCAGCCAGTATTACACTTCTCGCAACAACGCAACTTTGTTATCTTTTCCTCCTGGACAGAGTTAGAACCAAGTTTTGAAGTAAGTAACAGAATAAGACCTTTGACTACTCATTGTATCACAAGCCTTAAACTGAAATGAAAAGACCAAACCAAACCAAAACAAAACAAATCACACTGTTCTGACTAAAATGATCAATTACTCTTAACAAAATATTTTATTTCCTCATCTATTTCTTATCCTTTACAATTTTATTTTTTGAGTGTTTTTAAATATATAGGACATATTAATAGAGTGGTGCATGTATACATAATTTACAAATAAAAGTACATGTTCTAGGGTGAGTGCTCAAAAATATTTTACTGATAAGAGGGCAAAAAAGCTGAAAAACCATGGGCTTACGGTCCCGATGTAAGAGTGGGGTGCAAATTCCATCATGTAGCTAGCTATAATAAATGCATGTAAATTAAGTGGCTAAAGTGCTGCCTTTAAACAGTGTTAACATGAATTTTTCAAGAACCACAATTTTAATGCCTCACAATTAATGAAATCACCATAATTTTAGTCCTTATTGCAGTCCTTATTTTAGGTTATTCCAATAATTTAAAAATAACTCTTCTTCAGCTGGGCAGTTAGATCGTGTACTTTACTTCCCTTTGTTGTTCCAGATGACAATTACTATGAGGACTCTACACTGCTTCCCTTGTTTGAGGAAGACTGAGTTATAAACTGAACGCCCGGGCGGCTTGATAGAATTACAGATGTATGTACACCTATTATACACACACACTTCTTTACATTAAAATCCATGCTTTATGCTAAGGTCTAACTTAAACACAGGTGGTAGGGACGGACAGTATGGATGGCTACCATGATGATGTCAGGATCCTAAAATTCCACAGTGATCCACACTTTCAGATCTAAAAGACCCCCAGCTTCTTGAATTCTAGGGTTCTGTTATAAACATTTCCCCAGTAAACCTGATACACCTCATTAATCCCACTTCAACAAATGAGAAAACCAAAGCTTAGAGAAAGAAGATATGCGATCATGTTATTTTTTTATAGAGTTATATTCAGTGAAACACAACATCTTAAACACATAGTTTGATATGGTTTAAGAAATATTTATATTTGTCACACTGTTCTTAAAGTAGGGGAAGCAGGACTTATATTCCTGTTCTTTCTGCTGCCATTTTCTTAAACACAATCAGCAAAGTTATAGAAATTGGCACTGTCAGATATTAAAAGATTATGACAAATCTGTAATTCATAATTCATTTATTTCCCAAAGTCCATTTGCAGAGTGCCAATGAGGTATAAAAAGGCACTATGCCGACAGCTCTTTGGGACGGAGAGTGGGACAGGACATTCTACAGCCTCTGAGGAAAGAGGGTACCAACCCCAAGGGCATGGGCAAAGAAAAACAGAGATGAGAGAACCTTAGAATGCATCTGAATCATTTTGTCCAAGCCATATAGAAAATTTCTTATAAAATACACCTTAGGGTGCAGAAAGTAGATTCACTGACCTTTGAAATAAATGTAGTCATATTTAAAAAGAAAGAAACACACAACAAATCCAAGGTATTTGTATGATGTACTCACACACAACTATTAGAAATGATATCCACCCTAAAATGGTTTATGTAACTTTTATTGTACTTCCGGGGGTAGAATAGATTTATGCTTAAATTTTGGAAAACTGCTCACTGATAGAACCATTATAGTAATTGCACTGGATCTGTTTATTAATTTGTCACAATTAAGTCAATAAGAGCTTTACTAATGTCCTATTACTTGATTAGTTTTGAAAGTGATTATCTTAAGAACTCGACTTAATTGGAAGCCTCTCAATTTACAAGGTACATTAAACTCTCAGTACCATCTTAAGATTATTCAACATATGCAGGTCAATTACCAGTAATCACTGTTTTGTACAAATGTTCCATAAAAACTATAGCATGACATGACAAAGAGGGAAAGTAAGATCTAATTAATAATGCTAAACTCCAATTGACATTTCCAGGATAAAAGGGCAACATGAGCATTCATATATAGTCTGCCTAAAACTAGGTCTGTTACTAAAAATCAAATAAAGAAAAGCTAGCAACTCTCTACCTTACATATGAAGATAATTTGTCATGATTGCTAAATCACCAAATTGCATTGCCTGTACTCATGCCCAGCTGCACATTAATTTCCAAATTAGTAAATTACAATTAATTCTTATTATTGCTCCATCACTTTTCTCTTTCTAGTTAATAAAAGGGACTGCAATCAATTATTGTTCACCCCATTTTTTAGAGCAGATCAACTACAACTATTACTGCACGAGCAGGAAATATGGAGTGGTTAATGTACCCACTGAGATTGGAAAGCCTTTAAAAACTATTGGCTGTAGTATAAATACTTTATATTGACCTTCCAATTCCCAAAGATTCAATGTAGTTAGTTGAATATTTATAATGATTAACAATAATAAGGGTTGAGAAAGGGTTTTGACACCTAGGCTGATTTCCAAACATCTAATCAAACGATTTCATAAACTTTCAAATTAAACTTTATTAATCAAATATTTGAAAGGTTTGCCCCACACTAGAAACATGAGCCTGGTCTTGAGATTAATCACAGAAAAAATTGATTGCTGCTTCATTAAAAACCCAGGATAGCAAGCTCCTTGAACAGATTATTCCACTGCTGACCTGTAAAGGCACTGTATGTGTTCTGACTTGTTCCTAATTTAAGTCCCGTACACAGAATACATTTCAAATTGCCACGTCTGATTTGCCACTGATTGTGTGAATACAGTGAACAAAGCTGAATCTGTAAAATACTAGTTCTGCGCCTTTGAAAAACTTGAGATGAAAGCCATTTTGAGTTTGTTGCATTCAAATAACTACAATTGTCCTTAAAATTGTCCTGGTGAGTTAACTGCTTAACCAGTGGGGATGCTGTGGGGGAAAGCAGTGGTCATATTTAACAATCCAGTATGTGGGTTTTGTACCAAGGATCTATCTGCCGAAAACTGAAGAGTGAAGAAGGCCTCTTAATGGACTTCCCACACACCACAAATCATTTTTTAAGGGATTTAAGCAGTCCTCTTGGGATAGATTGTCTCTCAGTTGCCTCCATGTCACCTTTGATAAATTTCTGCACTTTAATTACTCATATGCTGTAATTCAGCCTTAAATGTAGGTACTTAAGGAAATACAGAAAAGAAAAAAAAAAAACATTTTTCAGCATCGAATCCATGGTTGAATAGAACCATGCCACTTTACTGCATTCACATGTCAATTTTCTGCCATCGCCCTACCAGAAGCCCAGCTGAAGTGGTCTGTGGCAGACGGGAATTCATGAAGCAGGAGGGTGGGGTGGTGCACAGAAGTCATGAGGATTGTGCAAGCCTGTGTTCAAAGACAGATGTAGTCTGCTCCTTCCCCCAGGGAATAAAAGACACTGAAAACCTCATTCACTTGGGTATGAACTTCAGTTATGGCCAGAGGAGTGGGAAGAAATGGAAGAGTTCAGGCACCATGAGGTTCTTCAAATTCTTACTGCCTCACAATGCATGACTAAGAAGCAGCAAAGCATCCTTTGTTCAGAACTGCTTGTCTCTTAAGTCTCAATAAAGGAGGACATACACAAAGTATATTTAAATTAAGTGCTGCTATCCTTATTGTCCACTGGGAATACATAAAGACCATTAGTTTGGTCAAGCGCCTGCATGCTTGGCATAGATGTAATAATCTGAAGCTTGGTAAGAGAATTAAATGATCCAGAAGAAGCCTAGGTTCCCTCCTCCTCTCCCGATGGGAGGATGATCACAGCCTCTTTTCTCTGGCTCTTGAATGCCCTCAGGTACGGGCCAGGTCACCAGCAGCTTAAAATAAAGTGCTTTGCCTGAGCCACAGGAATGGCTTTTACAGAAATGGCTCTCCTTTCTAAGTTACCCCGAAGTCCTTAATTAAGAATGCCTTTTTTTCCTCTCCCCCTATGCTAAAATGGACCAACATTTGCTTTCTAGTCTTACTGCATTAAAAAAATAATAGTGCAAGGGGAAAAGAGAACACGTAAACTCTTGTTGGGTACTTAATGTCTGGAATTAGCTGCTTTTCAGAAGAAGCAACAAACTGCTTAGAGTTAAGTGAAAATGTTGGATAACTATTAACAAAAGTAAATTAGTCAGAGAAACAGAAACCTTCACAGTCCTCCTCCCTCCCTCTCCCCAAGGATGTTTGGAGTTGGGGGCCTCACTGAGCAGCTCTGAGATTTAAGATTCTACATGGTTCTGATGGCTCATTTCTTATATTACAATGGTCTCAAGGTGTGGTCCTTGGACCAGGAGCATCAGCTTCTGCATCAGCTGGGATCCAGTGAGAAATGCAGATTATCGAGCCGTACCAAAAACCTGTCCAATCAGGAACTCTGTGGACGGAGCCCAGCAATATGTGTTTTTAACAAACCCTCTAGGCAATTCTTACATACTCTAAAATTTGAGAACTACTGTTCTATTAAAGCTGGATATTTTCAAACCAGTTTTCTAATATTTTTATATTTCAATGTTAAATTGAGCATCAGTGGACAGGGAAATGTTTTCAAAGGTAATTGAGAAGAGAAATGAAGCTGGAATCCTCAGGATATACATACTAGACTTAGAGCAGTGAGTCTCAACCCCAGCTGAATATTGGAATGGCTGAAGAGGCTTGAAATGTGCCAGGACCTTATTCCAAGCCAAATGAAACAGATTGGGGGAGAGGGAGGCAGCGATAATACACACTTTTAAATGCCCTAGTTATTCTAAGCACTGGAAAGATTGAGAATCACTGACAGAAAGTAACCACAGCAGTTGGACCCTCAATAGAAGTTGGGCAGCCTAAGAATTAGGAAAGAGGGCTCTGTGGATGTTTACAGCAAAAATATACACATATTTTCACAGACAAGGTTTGTGCCATATTAATTGAACACGAGCTAATATGTGGGACTTGGGAAAAGAACAATGCATTTTATTGCCTCGCACTCCTCTTAAATCTTATGGATGGAGCAGTCCTTATTTCTAGAGGAGATAATTCACCAATAAACATAATTTTAGAGAGAAAACTGGGTTTTGACCCTATAGGCTAATTCAAAACTAATCTAAAAAATAATAAATGTTTGAGTATGGAGCCACCAGAATCCTACATGTACTACATTGAGACATTTTCTCCACACTTCCAGCTGATTCTACCAATACCCATTTCTCTTCCTGACCTGGAAAATGGGACTTGAAAATGGGTTAGAAGCATTGAATGGCATAAAAACTGCCATAAAGAGGCATTAAAACCAAATTAGTTTTAACTACACATTATTTTATCATATATGTGTATATGATATGTACACATACACACCCCCACATAATTTTATAATGAAAATTGAGAACAAGACCATAAATAAATAATAATTTCAATTTACATTTATTTCATATCACTTTAAAACGATAAATCTCCTCTTACAATTAATTCATTAGATTTCCACAAAACCTTCTGAGATCATCAGTATAAGTACGATTATTGCTATTATTTTAGTTTAATTTATCAGAAGACAAACTCAGTTTAATGAAATTATCCAAGATCAAGAGCTATACTGACAATGTTAATAAATAGCAGCTTTAAGTATGGTACTAATATTCTAATGTCTGATATTAATAACTTTGTACATGTCTGTATTAAAACCTTAAAATACGGTTATTACTATTTCCAGAAATGTGTAAGTGGCCAAAGGAATTAAAACAGATAAAAGAGGGAAACCCAATTTAATAAAATATTCAGTCAGAAAAAATAAAAACAGAGTAGGTTAGCTTAAGATGCTTGGAGAGACTGGAACTTCTTTCTTTCCTAGAGTTGGTTGGACTTCTCTTTGAATCCCTAACAGGTCCATACAACGTATAAATAAAAGACAGTATAAGACACAGCCCTGATTTTACACTCAGGCCGTATCACTTCTGCAGAACCTTTTTTAGTATAACTAACTGCTTCAGAGTATGAGCAAATCATTAAATGAGTTTGCTCATGCTAAAAAATGTGTTTCTTGGTTTTTTAAATCTTACTCTTATGATGTTAAAGTATGAAATTGTACCCTGCATTATCTTAAGATTTGATAAATTTAATAATGTGGACATCTATATTTCAACTGGCAAATAAAACACAGGGAGATATATGGAAGACATTTAAAAAATATTTATCCTAATTAGACTGTCTTTCATAATTTGTGTCTATTAAAACCAACTATAATTAATATTTAAGCATTTTACACCACCAACATAAAATGCAATAGAGGGGCTACTGCTTTTTGTTATAATATACACAGTACATGCTTCACACAGGATGATCTTTCACTATTAGAAAAACTTAAGCTATGTACTATTCTTAATTAAGGTCCCATTTCAGTTAAAGTAAAGCAATTTGCAACTTAATTATAATAATAATACAAATCGCAATGTAACTAATGATGTAGTATGCATTTGTGTTGGTAATTAGACTAGTCAGTAAATAAAGCTTTACAAAGCAGGAAATAAAAACAGGTGAGGGAGTTGTGCTCATTCATCACCTTGCGGACTAATGAGAGCTGGAACGGAGATCAGTCACTTCCGGCACATTCCTTGATGTGCGCCACAAAAACGCACGCTGTAGACAGTTCCACTAACCTAATAAAACCACCAGGCAAGTGTCACCAAGTGTCAGTTTAGAAAAATCCACAAAGAGAAACAAGTGATAAAACAGAATATAGCTAAAACTAACTCATTTATCAAAAAGGCAGAATAATTATTAGGAATGCCCAGACTGTATGCCCTGTGATAGAAATGAATAATGGGAACATTAACTATATTATTTTAAATTAAGAACACACTGGAGAAAACTCCAAATCTAATAAGTTAACTCTACCTAGGCTTGAATTACACCCAGGAATATGGAAATGGTAAAATGCTTGATTTTACAAACCACAGAGGTGATTTTTCTTCTGTAGCGTACAGGAAAAGAATGCAGAGGGCCTCCTGTTCACAGTAATAGTAAGATCAGACATCAAATTTTGATATTTTCACATTAGAGAAATTGAGTTCCACCAAAATTCTAATCTATAAAAAGGCAATGCTTTCCTTTTAGCAGAGGTGTGATATAACTTACGCATCTTCATTCTACTATCGTATTGGTGAAGCCGGTATGTTAGTCGAGTCAGGTCCCATGTGTAACACTAGGTATCTGTTTAAATTACCACTTGCTATTAAATCACAATTCCGATCAACTTACAACTTACTACAGCAGCTCTCGAATTAAGATTACAGATGTAGCGAAAGAGATAATTATATATATTTTTTTCTGAACAGATTTTGGGACAGAGTTCCTAATGTAGCATACGAGTAAATTATTTAGATTCTCTGCTATTCTCAGTTTGTACAAATGCTGAAATCCAATTTGGCTTATTGGTGTTTTGGCTCCAAATGCATCAACCTCCCCAACTCCAACTACTGCTTGCTTTAAATTCAACTCGGGGAGTACTTATTATCTCTCCTTGGCACAGACCATCTTACATTGTCAATTACATGAGTGAGTGTATAATATAGTAACATATAAAATATACATTCTGCTTTACCAACCAGGATGTGAATACCCTGAGGGAAAGACCATGTCTGTTATCTTTTTAAATAAAGTGGAGAGAAACAGAAAATCTTTCCCAGGACCTAGCACAGAAACTTCATCACAGCAGGGACTAAAATAAATGTTTATTTCTTACAAAGAAAAGGTAAAGAAACAGTTATCTTCAGGCAATAATCTGAATACTAGGCAGATGTGAATAGATGACACCCACAAAGTTCACATTTTTTGTTAACATATAGGTGTTGGCAAAGAGCAGCATCCATATTTTCAAAATTGAGAGGGAAGAGAACTATGTTATTACCGACAGCATATTCTATACTTCTCCCATTATAATTATTGCCAAAATTGTCAAAGCCAGTCAACAGTGAGTATGTAGCTCTTCTAAAAAGCATCCTCAAGCACTTTATTCTTATGGGCATCATTCCACAGACACTCCCTTATTCTGAGAAGATAATTAAGAAAATATGCTTTTGTCAGACATATTTTTTCTCCTCTCTTTGGAAAATTCTACTGGTGACAGTCTTCAAAAAATGAGAAAAGAAGCTCCATGCCCACTGTCCCTTATCTTCTGGCCCAGACTGTAAAAATACAGATATTCAGAGGAAACAGCATGGATGTACATGTTGACAGGAATAGCACATCCTGAAATGCTGTTATTGCAGATCAAATAGGAAACTCTGTCTTCTTCTCCTAAAGGATATTCTTTAAGGTGATAAATAAATCTCACAGCTGGAGGGAGAATGGATTCAAAGGGATATAAGGAATGTTAGTGGATTGATAGTACTATTAATTTTGCCATGGCTTTTTCTCTGAATTTGGGTAAGTCACTGTGATTTAGTAAGTGGGCCTGAGAATGGATAAAATATATAATAAAAAATTCATTCAGATCACCAGGAAGAAATTAAAAGTGTTCCCATCAGTTGTCAAAGGGTCACCTAATTTCCTCTAGTTTGACATGAAAACATTAGAGAATACATAAATAAAATGGCACATTAGTTTTTACCATATACAATTGCCCTGCAATTCTTGGAATTAAAAAATTCTAATGTAAAATACCGTAAATCCAAATAAGGTTTTATAAAAAAACATAATGCCCCACCTAATGAGTTTCCAAGAGGTATAGATATGAAAGATAACAGGATTCAGTATTTAAGAGTTTTGAGAAGTATTCCTTTATGTACTGAAACATATCTCCCCTGTACACTAAGGATAGATTTAACTAAGGAAAAGTCCTCTTGGCTGTTAGAAGTAAACACTAAGTAAAATTAAATAGGCTTTAGAATAATCTGATTTCTTACGCTTATTTTAAGAGAGGCTAGAACTAACTGGATGATATCAACACCTTACAATAATTGGCTGAACTTTTGCAAAGATGTAGGTGTACACGTCTCTCTGCTAGTTTTAGTAGGGCCTTATTTAATTTCATTAGCTTCCAGGAAGCAATAGGCGCTAGCTCCACAGAATCTTAGAGTAGAAAGTTGCAGTGATCGTTCACTCCAGTATTTTAAACTTGGGG
This sequence comes from Mirounga leonina, assembly GCF_011800145.1. Taxonomy (NCBI): domain Eukaryota; kingdom Metazoa; phylum Chordata; class Mammalia; order Carnivora; family Phocidae; genus Mirounga; species Mirounga leonina. Next base: position 73,424,917 of record NW_023270807.1, read on the forward strand.
TTCTCAGGTTCTAGGTGGGCTCCGAAAGTACTGTCAGCTTTGGGAAACTGTGTAAAAATATGCATACTCAGGAATGTGCATTTTATGAGGAGAGGGCCATGTTTCATCAGAATTTCAAAGTGGCCTATAAGCCTGTAAAGGTTCACAAAATAACTACTGAAGTAGACTAACTGCACTTACAAATAATCCTGGGGGTGGAGATGATCTCTGAAGACACCCAGAGTAGCTGTAAAATACCTAGAACCAGGTCTCCTGTTAACCACCTAGCTCAGTGTATTATTGTGCCCATATTATTCTTCTCAGAGGGTAAGGAGGAAGAAAAAGAGTGTTAAACGTGCACAGTGTTTTCATAAGCAGGTCTTATTTCAGGTAGCAGAGTTGCTTCTAGGTCAGAATACTATCTATAAATACAAAGTCCAAAGATATGGAAGGTTATTATAGGTGATATACCTGAGCCAAATAAAAAACTCGTGGATCTCAAACAAACACCATACCGCCTCCAGGCCTAGCACAGACCAACTCTTGCTTTAAGTCCCTGCAGCGTATGTTACTACCTTCAGGGTGACAGAGAAAACCATAGGACCCCAACAGGGAAAAACGGATCCTGAGATATCACATCATATAATAGAGAACTACCTCAAGTTAACATGGCCTAGTTATGTGGTCTCTCCCTGTCTCACTGCTCAACGACACCCCTGCCCCAAACCCAAACACACACACACACACACACACACACACACTTACTATATACAGTACACAGGTATGGGGTGATTTCAAGGTATAGATATGTAACATACAAATGAAAATAAAGCATGACATTTAACTGATTTATTAACCAAATAAGTAATTTCATGATTATTTAAGATTAATTTTAGGAAAGAAAGTCACTAAAATAAATAATTAAGAATAAATGTGCATTAATCCTGCCAAACCACCCTGTACATCCTCTTGGCATTTCTAAACCAAGAAAGCTGTTAAATTTGTGTCTATGCATCAATGTGTGTATAAATGTGTAAGTACATATTCTATCTCTACCACTTACATACAGTATGCTGTTAGGCAAATTACTTAATTTCTCTGCAACACAAGTTCCTTATTAGTTTCCATTAGTAAAATGGAGATAACAACAGTATCAACCTTATTGGGTTATTGTGGGATTGAATGTGGTAATACAGGCACAGAGCCTAGAACAAAGCTTCATATTTTATGATGATAAATCATCATCATCATCATCATCATCATCATCATCACCACAAGGAGGTACGTAAGCAATTGATTACTTACGGGGAAGAAGGAGTTAAAAAGGAGGCTTAAGATAAAACTGTTTATTGACAAAATGTTCAAGCTATCATGAAAATTCAAACTACTCCCTAGGAAAATACCAGAAACTCTGTTTAGCCTAGGTTTACTTGAAGCAAAATTCCCATGGACGTGGCTTAACAGGTTCTCCACCCCAATGGCATGGAAGGTCAGGTTGATCTGGGTCAGCAGGGCAGTTCCCTTCCCTTCCTTTACAACTGTGGGCAGGGCAGGCCAGGTGCTCCCTGTGTCTGTCACACCAGCTCCGTACATGGGAGGTCTGGTTAGTCCAAGGTTCTAGCTCTGCAATATCTCTGCCAGCAGCTTAACCAAACGAAGTAAGTGCTCTTAGGAATTGGATTCTTTGGAAGTGAAATGTTTTGATGACAATTTTAAAGACAATGGGATGTTCTTGGTATCTTTAGAGAAAAAAAATGCAACATCACCACGAAATAGTGAAAACCTCAAATCACGTTTGGCTTGGATGACTCTGTTGGGGTCATGCTAGCCTATGACAGGGACCCATCTAAGGCTGAGGAACTCTGGAAAACGTATAGCTTCCAACACAAGGACAGATGCCAAGACTGCCAATGGTACTGGTCACTGACATCGTGCAAGAAACCATCCATCCAGTTAAACCACAATATTGCATATTCCAACTTCAAAAATATGTTGTTAAAATGAAGAGTTTTACCTTTTTAAATTCAGCAATGCCCAAGGTATTCCAGAGGGAGTATGAAATGCAGGTAGCAATTTTACCCCAAGTTCCACTGCTTTCTTTCGAAATATCTGAAAAGTTAAACAGTTACGTAAGCTACTATTGTAAGCAAAACAAATGGTGTTATACTACCATCTCACATTTGGCACTTATCTACTTTAAAATTTTCTTCATATGAAAAAAATAAAAGTTTCTCAAATTAACAGAATTACCTAGCAAAGAAAGAATGGTCTAGGGGCCATGTTGCTGTGGGGAATTCATTACCAATCTTGGTTGCACAATTAGAATCATGTTGGGAGATCTGAATAATGCTGATGTCTGGGTTGCACCCCTGAGATTCTAAATTCTATGGGTTGGGGCTTCCAGATTAGAATTTTCTAAAGCACCACAGGTGATGTCAGGTGATTCCAAAATGCAAGCCAGGGGGAGAACCACTGCTGTTGGAGGTAAGTCCTGGGCTGAAAATTGGGAGAACTGGTCCTGTTCCAACTTCACTTATTTACTAAGGTACAGAGAAAGGAGAAGTTTTAAGAAGACATTATTACAAGTAACCTGTATGTTCCCTCAGCTCTTTGCGGTTTTAACTTCCTCTGATGTTAAGCGTAGGTGAAATGGAAGATACAAAGTTAAATTAGGTACAAATTACACCCAGAATGTATAAGGAAGATAATATATGCACATAAATATCTAGAATGTAGAAAAATGAGAACTGGCAATAAAATCACCTGGGAGTCCTGATGAGCTCAGTAAGGCTGCGCGGTGGAGAGCACATTTGGACGAGGACTGTGTGCAGTATGTCAGGGGCTAGTGATACTAGAGATTGGAGTGGGAAGTGGGGGAGGCATCCCTGGAGGCATCAGTGTAGACACAGACAGGCAAGAGGGGGCACGTAGGAGCAATGGAATGGGTCAGCTTGCCTGACCAAAAAGGGAAGGATTACTGGTAACAAAGTCGGACACACATAGCATGGGCCCGAGTCATGGAAGGTCATAAATCTAAGGCTAAGAATTTTACTCCGTTCAAATGGGAAAGATTGAAGGTTTTTAAGCAGCCAGTTCACTTGAGCAGATTGCGCTTCAAGAAGAGTAATTAGATGACACCCATTCACAGTCCCCTTGAAGGAAGACCTGCTACAGCTTTCCCTGTGACAGTTGAGGCAGCAAGCAGGTGCCTTGCCCCTTCTCCTTCTTCTACTGTAGGACTGAGCATGGTGCGCTGGGAACTCAACTATTTCCACTTGCCTCTTCCTTAAATAATGGAGATGTGAGAAAGGCTGGGGAGACCCTGAGAAGCATGGAAAATGAAAACAAAGTCCTCTCCCAGCCAATGGGAAAGCATCCCTTAAACCCACTGTCAAAGAAGTCTTGTGTAGCTTCTCTAGAGGAAAGGGTTCTAGTCCGTAACTCCTGCTCTAAGTCCTGAGACTCCCCACAGACAAATCCAGGCACTTGGGCTCCCAGACTGAATACACTACAGTAATGCCAATGTTGATGCTATTTCAGAAACCCTACTCTTTTACATTCTCTCATCTATTAATGAAAGTTAAGAAAGTAATGAGTTTGCATGTAAATTTTTGGTTGACAATTTAGATAAACTAACATTCCTGGTATACAAATAAGAAACAGACATTTATAGTATAGAGAAAGCACTAGAAAACAGAGGTACCATTTTTTCCATTCTCTTTAAACTGGACAATTTTCCCATTTCAACAACAGTATATGGAAGGAGAGAAGAAAGAAAAAAATAGATCAAAAGATATATTCTTCCCTTTCCCTCCCTTTCCCTAGAGAATTCCAAGTTCTCTTCTACTGAAAGGGACTATCCAATCACAGCCCAGCCATCTGTTGACTTCCTAGTTTCCACTTTTTAAACTGTTAATTAATTAACTCCTTTTCAAGAAACTTACATAAGATGGAAGTCAAACGATGCAATTAAAATACCATCGTGGATATTATAACCATATGGCGTGGGAGGTTAAGGATGCAGGCTTTGAAAAACACAATGCCTATGTTTGAATCTCAGTTCCAACTTTTTCAGATTGGGTAATCTTGGACAAATTGCTTACTCTCTGTGCTAAGCTTCCTCATCTATAAAGTGGGGATAACAACAGCATTTGCTATTTTAAAGGTTGTGGAGGGGAATGCGTTTTTATATTGAAAGACCTTAGGACATGTAGTCATCACATTAAAAGGCTAGTTGTATCATGGGGATAATGATAGCAGTATTTCCCTAAGAACTTTTCCTATTTACTGCCTGAAATTATTGTCTTGGCTTTTATCCCACTGCTGTTTTGGTACCTTCTACTCAGGTTGTGGTGTGTGTGTGTGTGTGTGTGTGTTTGTGTACTGTGACCCCATTACACATATTCTTATCACAAGCATTCATTCTCAAGAGCTAACTCCTCAGTTCTCATCACCTGTTTGCATTTCTTAATTTGACTTTCCATGTTAGCGCTAGTCTGTACTTCTACTTGTGTGCTCACATCACAATTTGGGTGTCCTGTTGTCATCTGAAACTTAACATGTCCAAGATGAAATAATCACTTAATATTCCAGGCAAACTTCCCCAGTTCCATCACTGACACTGTTTGGCCAGTCCCTGGGGCTCGAGAGAGAGCAGGCATTTTGACTACTGATTTATCACTCTTTATTCATCAAGTGTCAATATTCATTTCCCCCAAAAGTCTCATATACAGCTCATTCCCTGATATGAGCTAGTCCATGATATGAGTGTAGTCCTCATTTCCATCACTGGGTATGACGAAATGGCATGATAAAAAAAAAAAAAAAAAGAAGGTCCTCCTCCTACCTAGTCTCCCATTCTCCAGGATTTTCCCTCCTGTCTCTATTCATCTGTATCTATATTACTAAATTGTTCTTTTTACCATACAATTTTCTTGTTCAAGAAACATGATTCCCTCTTGTCTAAAATACCAGGTTAAAAACTGATATACTGACTTTTCAATGACTTCTATGAATCAGACCAATCTATTATCTTCCATTCTCTCAAAGACCACTCTGGCTCCAGCTTGAGCTGTCATGGTCTCAAGCACTCATTCAAGTTCAGTCCACTTTAGTTATCTTTTTTTAAAAAAATGATTTTCCTCCCACCTTTCTTGAGATATAATTGACACGTAACATTATGTACAACATGATGATTTGATTCATGTATAGACTGTGAAATGATTTTACCAGAATAAGCTTAGTTCACATCTCGTTCTGCATAATTACTTTTTTTTTTTTTGGTGGTGCCACCTTAGTATACTTATTTATATAGTTCTCTCACCCTGAAGCACCCTTTACTGCCCCTGCTGGCCAATCCAAATTCACCCACTCCTCAAGGCTGAAGCCAAGTCCCAACTCCAGGCCTGGAGGAACTCCTACACTGACAACTGGTGTCACACAATGCAGCATTTGATTACAGAAAGCAAGATACAGGTCTCTAAATGCTTCCTGGTGTGACTCTCTTGTACACCCAAGTAATTTTTTCTTTCTAAAAGTAGAGAAAAAGACTTCCATCTCTCCTTCATTGCTTATTATACATATCCAACCCAGATTAGGCCTTTTTTTTTTTTTTTTTTCAGATCAGGCCACTTTGTATTTAAATTTATTGATATCACCACAGCATTCCTATGAATAGGGTATGGGAGAATATTCATATTCTCAGTTAACAGATAGGAAACAGCTTGAGGTTCCCTAGTCGGCCTTTGCTGGTTCCCTAGATCTCTGTATGCTTAGTTCATTCTTAGCTTCAGGAATCTGCTTCCATGTCCCTTTTTATGAGAGGTCTTTCTTAACAACCCCATGTAAAGTTTGCCATTTTCATTTACTGTTCATCATGTCATCTTGTTTATTGCTGTTCCACTATTTATCACATCCTTAATTAACTTATTGTTTATTGTTTGACAATTCCACTAGATGTAAGCTTCATGAGGGCATGGACTATCTTCTTTCTTGCTGTATATATCTATCTAGTATCCAAGGAGAGTAGCTGGTACTCATTAAATGTTCATTTCATAAATGAATGAATCAGTTGAATATTAATAAATATACTTGGGGCACTGTATTGAGAAACCACTGAATATTCTAGTGCTTGTAAAGTACTCCATCCTATTCTCTTAGTTTCTATTGTTGGCAAATAATTAATTATGTCAAATATTATGGAGTCTCAACCTTGGGCACAATTACAAAATAGTTGTGGGTGAAACCATTAAATAACATGTTGATGCTTTAAATGAAATCATATGTGAGCCTGAGTCAATCCCCATTCTTAATGTTTGATTTGTTATCTGCTCCTGAGATATGAAGAGAGGTTACTTGGAGGACGAATCCAGATTCTCAAAGAGAACATCTTTCTACCTAAAATGGTGAGTATGTAATAAAATTGAAAAGTAGCTTGTAAAGTTAATACTGTTAAAAGAATGAAGGAGAAATGTCGTCAATCATTCTCAAGAACAGTTAAGTTTTAACACCCTGGACATTGTGCTGAAAAGCAAATGATCATAAAAAGCATACTTAAATGGTATTTCGGTGTTCCTTCAAATGGGACAGGCAAGCTGGAGATAGTCCTGGACCCAGCCTGCACTTGGACACCAGCGAGGGCCCTGCTATGGTTTTAGTGCGGGACCTGGGTGCATCACTTAACTTTTCTGGTTCTTGGTTTCCCTAAGAAAATGGGAGATGAGGGCTGGTAATTTCTATTTTTGATTTACAGAAAAACTAGTACTCAGAAGTCACAGAGCTAGTACTAAAATGAGACTGAAAAAACCCAAAACTATTATCATTTTTACAAAGAGAGGAAGTGTTAATTTGCCACCAAATTCTTAGTCTTGGTTTCTAGGGTTTACTGGTACTTGTATTTGGTGGGGAGGATTTTACAAAGAGAGCAAGAAGAAAAATGACAGTTAATAAAATGCAATCCATGATGCTAATAGAAGATATTTTCTTTTTAAAAAAAATGACCATTAAAATTAAATAGTTTTTTTTTTTTTTTTTGGTGCAACTTGCACCAATCAATTTGAGATGGGCAGACATCTTAGGACCCAAAGGAATCTTCAAAAAGATCCTGCATCAGAGAGATTCTGATTATATCCATAGCAAAAAAATCAAAACTAATATAATTTGCTGAAAGAAGGGTGGTAAAATATGATGGCATAGCTTCTAAAATAATCTTTCAAGCATGAAGCTAACAAACAGGTTTACGTAAAAAAACTTTTATGATCTCAAGTTAGGAATTTCAAAATAACTGCACCAAAACTGTATCTTTTCATTACATTTAAAGAACATCATCACAGTCTTATTGCTGTTTTTGATCAATGTTTAAAAAACTTCAGATTTTACAATCTATCAAATAAAAACATTTCTCTTTTTACTTTACCCTGACAGATAGGATTAGACAAGGGTGTAAACAAGATGTATGGCTTTTTTTTTTTTTTTTTTGCTTTTCTAGTTTGCAGATCCCTGAAGAACTATACAGGAATATTTACATGTCAGAGCAAAGAGTAAGGAAAGAGGAAAGGAGTAAGAACAGACAGCTCTGGCTCTGGAAAGAACCCGTTTCAGTTCAGACATGCTTCAGTTTGAAGAGCACAATCAATATCAAAGCCTTTCTTCAAATGCTTATGCTGAAAACCTCACTGTTAAAAGATCAAACACTAATTCCCCATTAGTAGAAGGAGCGTGTACCTATTACTCATTTTTGTTACATAAAGCTTTCAGCACAAGATGCCATAGATATGATAAATATCTTTGGCTGAAAATAACTGAAATAACCTATATATTGTTAGCTGAGTTGATTAACACACATTATATGGGCCAGATTTAATCATTCAACCAATAAGTACTTATTGAGCTACTCTGGCTTTTTAATATAGAGTGGAACTGCTAAAGGTTTAAATATTCGAATAAGGATGTATAAAAATTTAGAGGTAGAGGGGAAATCAGGGGTCATCCAGATCCATAATCTTGGTATAGAGATGAAACTCAGGTTCACAGAGGCCCTGTTCACCTAATTAAATGCTCTGATGTGGGATAGTTCCGTGCTAGCTGTAGCCAAGGGAATGCCAGCTTCATGCCACCCCAGACGCAAGTAATTCTTCTGATCCAGAGAGACTCTCCTCTCTGAGTTTCTTATATGTATGAGCACACATCTTTCACTGCCTTTTTCTAATCTTTGCATTCTCTCTCTAATTCATTAAAACCCAAACTGAGGTTTTTCTAAATAATATGAATTATTTGTTGTATTTGTCAAATTACATTATGAACTTCATTTTTTGAATTTATAAATTAGATGAATACTTTTGTCAACTGTTTTGTTTTTCTTCTCTATGATTCAGTATAATTCAATTTTTAGTCTTTAGGCAGTTAGATGAAGAGAGTGTTCTTCATTTTCCTGAAAAATTATCTCCCCAACTGGATTATTCAAAATACAAAGGATATGCATGCTCATCTGCCAGGAACCATGAGTCACAGTGAAGAAGAATCAATGTAACTGTACCTTAGACTGGATTTTCTAATGCATGAAAGCACACAGTTTAAGTGAAATGAAAAAAAAATTCCGGTAAGTATAATTTTAAAATCTGGATATAGAATGACCTAGTGAATAAGCATTTTTGACCTAGCTAGCTTTTTAAAAATATTTATTCTCATGAAAAAATTAACCATGAATTTTTTTTAAAAGTTTGCTTTTATAGTGTCCCCTAGTCAAAATGAATGAATGTTGATAAATGAATTAATAAAATTGCATCTTGGTACTAATTTTTTCCTGAGGGCTCCAATTTCATTCCCAAGCTCCCGAATAGGGAAGATATTATAAAGTTAAGAGAGCAAGATGAAAAATAGGGAGAAATCCTAAGGAGAATTTTAGGCTGTTGTTTAAGGTAGACATTATCAGTATCCATGTGGGCAGAAACCACTGCTGCCTACTGCTGGAATTGGTCCTACGCTTTCCCAGAGCATAAGCCAGAGTCAAAGTCGCCTGGTAACAGGCAGGCTGAACAGGGTCTGTTTTAGTTCAGGGTCTGCTACTTTTCGGTTCTGTCACAATGAAGATGGGTCATTTCACTTCTCTAATTTTCTGTTATGTACAATGCGGGCAGTAGACAAGACACTTTCTGAGGTACTTTTCTGCTCCATAGGATCTGGTTTTAAGACTTAAGGGGCACTTACTACATATTTCCCAATGAGATAAAAGCTATAAGAGAGACACACAAGAAGAAAAAAAAAAAAAAGATCCTTGATCTCAAGGAGATTACAACCAGGAAGGCAAGCCAGGCATATAAAACTATATAAACATAAAATATAGACCATAAAACAGTAATATGAACTAACATATAAGTAGAGGCTAAGTTGAGTGATACAGGCCGTAACTATGGGAGTAAGACAAAGCAAGAGATTGAGTTAGGTCCCAGGGATAAGGTAAGATTGGAGAGGTGGCAGGTGGGTGTTTATTTGGGGGTAGGTATGCACTTGTTTGTGCACACCCTGCATTAATGTGGTGGAGGACAGGAGATAAAGCAGAAGGGGAGAGGAAGGAGGCTGACAGAGAACAGGGTAGAGAGGTAGATTAATAGGATCTAGAAAATGGTAAGAAAGAACAGATGAAATAAGACAAGTTCATTAATCTTAAATATCAGGGACAGATGTTGAAGGGTTGGGTAAAAGAGCACCTCCTTTGGTCAAGGAAGTCCCAACACTTACCACCTTAGTGCCTCCTATTTACAACAAGTGTAAGAATTTCTGAATTAGGGTCCTGCAGAATGGGGCAGGGAGAATGGCAGTAGTTCTCACTGCTTATGGAACTTTTCTGAGTTGTAAGGGGCAAAGATACATAAATGACATCACCAATAAACATTATACTGGCTGTGTGATAGAGGAAAGATCCTGAGAAATGATTAGGGTCCTTTAAAAAACTGTTTCTCAAGAAGAAAGTACATTTATTGTACAGATAAATGGTGCAGTATGGGGGCTGGAGAAAGTAGTATGATGACAGAAAGTTATAGGTCCCTCTTCTAACATACATTCAACATGCAAGTTCTAACAGCTCTTGCACTTAGAATTACCCTTAGGTGTACCATATATCGTGTTACCTTAGATATCTAACTTCTAAAACATCGATGAACAATAAATAACAGCATAATAGTCCACGCCATTATACAGTGCTCAGAGATGAGCTATTCAGCTGCTCATTCTACCTCAATTTAGGTTTAAAAAATGGGCAATTCACCTACATGAAGTTTTGAAAAATACGCAGTATATTGCTAATAATACTTAATATTAGTTAAGTGTGCCACATACTGTGTGAACACACATTTCACATAAAAAAGAAAACACCTTTTTAAAGAAAACATAGTGCTTGCTAAAGAGACAGGAAATTATAAAAACATCTACCCTACCTGGCTATGAATTCTAATAGAATCTATGGAACCCATAAAGGTTGTTGGTATGTGTTATCATAGTGTTAAAACAGGACCGTTCTGTTTACTATTACATTTGCAGGTAAATATCACAAATCATTTAAAATATACAAAATCCCAGCTTGGTAACCTTTGCCCAATAGAAAGATGAGAATTAGAAAATGACAGCCTCATCTATCCAAGTATATAGTGATTCCTTGGCATTTTTGAGTTATAAGACATCCTATGGTAGGGATTTTTCCAGATACCGAATCTCACCTCTAAAACACATCAAAATATTTATAGTTTAAACTTTTTATTTGTATTGGCTTTAAAAACATGATGATCTGTTCTTTTGATTTAGTGAAATGTAGAGAGCTCCTGTCTTGCTGACTCAGCATCTGCATCACATGCAGACACTGAGTTGGGACTAAGAGATCTAGTTCCCCTGCCATCTGCTGACAGAGCTATAAGATCTTGAGCACTCAACCCACTCTGTGCCTCAGTTTCTAAATATGTGAACAGGGAATCATTTTCCCAAATCACAAGATGATTAAATGTGATTAAATGCACACATGCTTTTTAAAGAGCAATAATAGTTACCATCATGATTGTTCTTTGCTCTAAGATAGTGGTTCCTTCAGGAATAACTGAAGGATATTAGATTTTTTTGTCCATACACTAAATGGTCCAAAAACTGCTGAGCTTTTATGTCTGCTTTCTATAGTCATATGTTTCCTTCTGTTTTTAGCTATCAGTTCATTACAGTGAAGACTTCTCAATGTTGTAGTGTATTTGCTCTCCTTCTAAATTGGTGACTAATTTTGTAAATAGTTGTCTGTACCAGAGCCTGAGGATAAGTCAAATGTCTCTTCTGTGTTTCTCTTATGGTGAAGGGCATGAGCTTCTGGAAATGTGCTCTTTTTGTCTCAGGTGACTGAATTTGAACTATTAACTCTATAGGTGTGAAAAAGCAGTGATAGTTTGCAAATTTGCAAAGTGAACTAAATACCTACGTCTACATAGGTTTTGTTTGCTTTTTAAAAAAAAAATGCAAAATGTAAGCTACTCTGTTTTCCTTCTAAGCAAATGTAAACCCATCTAGTTCTACATCTAATCCCATTAATCTGGTGGTTTTGATTTCTGCATAACCCTCCTGTATCATATGAAGGATACCTCTGGATTGCCTTTGGGCACAGAGTTCATAATTAACTATGTCAGCTGATGGATGAACATTTTAAGTTATCAAATGCTGATGTTGCTGAACAAAAAGTTTGGCAGCATGGGCGCCTGGGTGGCTCAGTCGTTAAGCGTCTGCCTTCGGCTCAGGTCATGGTCCCAGGGTCCTGGGATCGAGTCCCCACATCGGGCTCCCTGCTCGGCAGGAAGCCTGCTTCTCCCTCTCCCACTCCCCCTGCTTGTGTTCCTGCTCTCGCTGTCTCTCTCTGTCAAATAAATAAATAAAAAAATCTTTAAAAAAAAAAAAGTTTGGCAGCAGTGCTATTTTTGTTTTACGTTTGTGCCCCCCTAAGCAAGGTGATTTAATTTCTTAGCCTCAGCAGCCTCATCTGTAAAATGGATAACCATACCTTTGCACCTGAGAACTCAACAGTTCCTTCTTGTTCCCCATTCTTTTTACCTAACACCAAAATTAAATTTTTAATTTTTCTTATTTATGACACAACAAATATATTTTCATTATTGAAAAATCATAAACAGACAAAAGAGTCCCATTAATCCTAGCCACCTAGATACAATGATTGTTAACATCTTAAATATCTATCCTTCTAAATGGTTTTATTTTTGAAAAATGGCATTATTCCATATATAATATTTTATAATGTGTTAAATCCATCCACAGCAACTTATTCTACATCAAACACAACATTCTATATCAGAGGTCAGCAAACATTTTCTGCAAAGGGTCAGATAGTAAGTGCCAGCTACATACTCTCTCTCTCAGGGGTTTTGATTATTTTCTTTTCTAATCCTTTAAAATGTAAAAACCATTTTTAGCTCTGGTAGTAAAAAACAGGTCTCAGGAGCAATTTGGCCAGAGTGCTGTCTTTTGCTGATCCCTGTTTGATATAAATATATACATTTCTATAACATCTTCTTAAAAAAGCTACATAGTATCCCAGTGTGTAGAGATGCCAGAACTTAGTCAGCCAGACTCCTATTCTTTGACATTTAGTTTCCATTGTCTTGATATTATAAACAGCAGTGGAATGAACATCCCTGTACATACTTATTTGTATACATGACTTACTTCCTCAGGGTAAACGTTTGAAAGCAGAATTTCTGCTCAGAGGGCTTTCACTCATTCATTCACTCACTAAGGAGAGATGTGGAATCAGAGCAGTCATAGACAAAATGTAAATGAATGGGTGTGTCTGAGTTTGCCACCCCTGTGATACGTTAACATTACTGAGAGCACCTTAAATGTTTTTAAAAATTTTTTTTTATTATGTTATGTTAATCGCCATACATTACATCATTAGTTTTTGATGTAGTGTTCCATGATTCATGGTTTGCATATAACACCCAGTGCTCCATGCAGACCGTGCCCTCTTTAATACCCATCACAGGCTAACCCATCCCCCCACCCCCCTCCCCTCTAGAACCCTCAGTTTGTTTCTCAGAGTCCATAGTCTCTCATGGCTCATCTCCCCCTCCGATTTCCCCCCTTCATTTCATTTACAGTAAGAGGTTTTAAAATATTTTCATATATCCTATTACATGACAATGCTACATGTTTTAATAGACTCGTGTTATATTCTTACACGACCATAATTCAATGCCTGTATTAATAACAATCATCATCAGAATATCAAAATGTTACATAATTCAATACTTTTCTATTAGAAGAGCTTAAAAAATCTCAAACTGAAATAATCTGGGAGTCATTTCCTCTTTAAAATACAAACATAGTAACTAACAGGAAACATAATTTATCTTGTCCATTGTGGCCACTCTTGCACTATCGAATGCTATTTAAAGCTATTACATGCACACACACACTTCAACATAGTTGAAACTTTCTAAATTATAAACTTTCAGAAAGAAACCTCTTTTATAATTCTGACCTTTAAAAAATGTCAATTCATTTATTCAACAAATATTTATTGAGTGCCTTGTAGTACATGCCAAGTTGCACAAGGCACTTGGAATACATAAGTAAATGAGACAGCTGTGGGGGCGCCTGGGTGGCTCAGTCGTTAAGCATCTGCCTTCGGCTCAGGTCATGGTCCCAGGGTCCTGGGATCGAGCCCCGCATCGGGCTCCCTGCTCGGCGGGAAGCCTGCTTCTCCCTCTCCCACTCCCCCTGCTTGTGCTCCCTCTCTCGCTGTCTCTCTCTCTGTCAAATAAATAAATTAAAAAAAAAATCTTTAAAAAAAAAAAAGACACAGCTGTGGTCAGTGATTCATAATAACACTTGTTTTTGAAGTGTAACTCTGGAAAAATGTCCACAGAGTACAGTAGGATTTGATGATACACAGGAAAGGATCAAGTAATAACTTCCATTTCTTCTCCAAAAAGAAAATGAAGAAGAAAATAATATTGTTGTGAGTACTGCACAAGATAGTAGACAAATCCTTGCCATCAGCCTGACCATTAAAATCAGTGAAAGTATCAGAGATATGTAGATAGACAACTATATAAAACTATAGAGAAAATCATCATTGAGGTGTTTTTAAAGATCTTACATTCAGCTTGAGCCAAAGCAGACTTCCCCCAGTATGATCTATCTATGTATAGTATATATACATCTTTTCTTTTGTGACTGGTCAACATCTTGAAGGTGATCATTCAGATGGGAATCACCCTTCGTAGCAAAGGAACTGATTAGACCTGTTCAGAAGAACTAGGTCTAACACAAAGACCAAGATAGTAGCACTTTGTGTTTAAAAAATAAAACTCACAAGGAAAAATAAGTACTATGTGATATCATTATATGTGGAATCTATAAAGGCTGAACTCAGAGAAACAGCAGAGTGGTGGCTGGCCTGGGGGCTAAGAGGGGAAAAGGGGTCCAGAAAATGGGGAGATGGTGGTCAAATGGTACATACATACTTCCAGTTATAAGATGAATAAGTTCTGGCTACCTAATGCACAGCATGGTGATTGTAGTTAACAATGGTATATTATACACTTGAAAGCTGCTAAAAGAGTAGATCTCAAATGCTCCCCCCCCACAAAAAAGAAATGGTAACTATGTGAGTTGATGGAGGTGCCAACCAATGCTACTGTGGTACTCATTTCACAATACGTAAGTGCACCCTCGTGTCATAAATCTTACTTAATGCTGTAAATCAATCACATCACAATAAAGCTGGGTGGGGGGAGGCAGAAAGCATGACTCAAAGATCTGAGGTAAAGCACGGTCGGTGGAGAAAACATGGCATTCAAGGATAAAAGAGGAGTAAAACAGAAGTGATAGAAGACGCCTTGTAGTTCTAAGTCCAGTCTAAGGGCCAGGCAGTAGACCCACAGGATCAAGGTGAAAAAGAAATGGAGTCAAGCTCTTCTAATATAAAACGAGGAGTGATGCGCTAGATTAAAACTTGAGATGAACGCTGAAAATTTCATCTGTTAACAAAATAGAGTGAGAGTGGAGTGCTGTAACTTTGACCCTAATTTTAGTCACTCCAAGGCAGTACTGTTGAAGATAAATGATGAATGCCATTATCAAAATACCTCTTCAGCACTTTAAGACATGTAGAATATTTACATATACTTTATATTTCAATTCTGCTTGTTTTATATCTGAAGTATAATCTACAATTTATATGTGTCAAGCTAACTCAAAAAAATTAAACATTCTTTTAGAGAGAGAAAAAGACCCAAAATAGATTCCAAGATCCAAAACTGACTATCCTTCTGGGCAATTTTTTGGTTATTAATTTATTTAAAAACTTAAATTCTAAAAACACACAGAGATACAGACACCCTCCGCACACACACGTACAAAATGTATATAGCCTAGTGTAATATCATAAGACACACATCCTAGTAATTACCATCCAGGTCAAGACACAGGATTTTGCCAGCCCCACAAGAGGCTCTCTGTATGTTCCATCTCAGCCACAGCTCCTTCCTTCTCTCCAAAAGTAACCACATCCTGGTACTTGTTCTCTTCTATTTCTTTATCAACCAAGTGTTCATCCTTAGACTTAAAAAAAAAAAGCTACAATTTTAAGCCTCTTTTATTTTTATTTATTTTTAAAGATTTATTTTTTTAGAGAGAGAGTGCATGCAGGCACAAGTCAGAATGAGCATGGTGGGGATGGTGCAGAGGGAGAGGGAGAGAGAGAATCCCCAAGCAGACTCCCAGCTGAGTGTGGAGCCTGACACGGAGCTCGATCCCAGGACCCCAGAATCATGACCTGAGTCGAAGTCCAGAGCCAGCTGCCCAACTGACTGAGCCACCCAGGTGTCCCTTAAACCTCTTTTAAACCGCAGACTCTCCCTTTTCCCTTTTCTTTTCCTTCTAATTTATTGGGACAAATTTCAGTTATTTGAACAATAGGAATCACATTGTCACATGCATGTGTAGTATAGTTCAACATATTCTTTTCTCTGTGTTTTTGACAAACTGGAAGCTGGATCCAGAGACTTGATCTCTTTGGCAAGACTCAAGGTGATATATTCTTTTATCAGGAGGCACATATGTGGTTTGCTCTCTTTTTGAGAAATTAGCAGCTGTTGAAAATCATGGCCTAGATCCATTAATTCCTCAGGGGTTGTAAAAATGGGTGATTTTCTACTTTGATCATTTTAGTTTTATTAACAGAAATAATTTTATTAAGAGACGCTTTGCTTATCTACTACTTGGTTGCCAGTGATACAGTTCATACAGAAAGGGCAAGATAAATACTTTCTTTTCCTTTATCAATTTTCAAGGTCATAAGTTGCCTCTGTCATTGTTTTAAAGGTGATCAACTGTTTTTGCTTTTTTTAAAAAAAAGATCTTTTGTTTATTCATTTGAGAGAGAAAGCAAGCAAGAGCATGAGCAGGGGGGAAGGGCAGAGGGAGAAGCGATGTGGGGCTCGATCCCAGGACACCGGGATCATGACCTGAGCCGAAGGCAGACGCTTAACCGACTGAGCCACCCAGGTGCCCCTGTTTTTGCTTTTTAATATCAGTATGAACTTATTCATTTAAACACACTTAATGGGCTTTAATCTGTTACATTTGTTATTTTTACTAAAACAAAATTCTCATATTTGCCAGGGGAAGCCTCTTTTAAGTTTTAAGGCTCTTGAGCCCTTTTGACATTATTGTAGTAGTTTTTGTTATCTGGTTTAATTAGATGTTTCAAACTAGTCTTGCACATTTTCTATTTTAGCCATTTCTGCAAGAAGCCCTGGTTAGTAAGAAATAGGAATTTAAGACGCAGTCTGGGTGCTCATGACCACTAAATTCATCATTATTTTTAGGCTTCTTCAGGCCTTAAAAAAATGTGTGTTATACAGGTACACATACACCTACATAAATGCGTATTTATGTATTTTAAGACAAAAATATCTCGTAAGTTCATACTAACATTTCCAATTAAAATTCAGAACTACAATGTTTTTCTTTTTAACACTTTCATCATACAATTTGCCTATTTAAAGTGTACGTTTCAGTGGTTTTAGTATAGTCACACTAAATTGATCCACCCCAATAAATTTTAGAACATTTTTATCACCCCTAATAAAGAAACGCCATATCCATTAGCAGTCACTCCCCATTTCCCCCCAATCTCTTCAGTCCTAGGCAACCTCTAATCTACTTTCTGTCTCTAAAGATTTGCCTATTTAGGACATTTCATACAAATGGAATCATACTATGTGGTAGTTTGGTTGACTCAAACTCATTCTACAGTGGAGTCACCAGGAAGGGCTTCTGGAAACAATATTCTCTAATTTCTTGCATGTTGATAATAATTCACCTATATCCTCTGCACCTGAAAGTCGGTTTTACAAAATATCAAATCCTTCTTTCTGATTCTGGCTACACCTGCCAGAATTCCCCTTGAGTTTGCCATTAAAATGGGATATCTGTTTATAATGGAAAGTAATCTGCATTCGAATTTTGGGTAAGGAAGGAGTTAAGACTGTAACTATTCCATAAGAATCATGTCCTAATTGCCTCTCTGTCTATAGCAGTTCATTGTTTTCTTTGCAGTGCTTCTCTGCTTTTTAGCATTTCTCTTTCACAGAACACAAGGTTTTTCCAGGGCATGAAGATGTCCAACTTTCCTACTACTTCTTCATTCTCAGGGATTTACATATCCGGACTGCCTAAGCATTGTATAACAGAAAGCATAAACATATTACACCAGAAGCAGTCATTGTGTTTACACTCAAAAAGGAGTTAAGAACATCTGAGATATGGGGAGAAAACTTCCACCACACCTCTATTCCAATTTACACATTCTGTAAACTTGAAAATCAATGTATCATAGTTCTAGAACACTGGATTTAGAGAATGTTTAAAAGACATTACCCATTTATTTTAAATCAATGAAAAAATCTGAAAGTGATAAAAGGGCTTGCTCAAGGTAAAGTCAATATGCAAACAGGATTTCAGATTCTAAAAACAACGTTCTTTCTACTCCCTAAGAGCTACTTCTTAAGTTTATTAGATGGACAACTCCAGTACAATGAATATTTCAAGTAGCTCATTTACAAATTGTTTATCTAAAGGCAATTTCCCTTACAAATACAATTTTAAGTAGTGAGAGGCTCAGGATCACTACAGAAAAGTCTACTCCCATTACAGACAAGTAAATAGCCCATAGCTGGAAGGAAAGGCAGAGTTTTCAGGTTAGGAGAGAATCAAGTGAGAAAAGACACTTTTGGCTTTTTATCATATCTGCAGATACCTCAAACATTTTTTAAAAATTTTATTTCAAAAATATAGAAATTTCTAGTACTTATGTGCCTATAACCAAGCTCTATCGATTCATATCATATAGTCATATAATCACAATTGTTTTGGATTTTAAAAAATTAAGCAAAATAGTTCAAGTTTTAAAAATATGTTTGTTAATCACCTTGGGTTTCCATCATAAAGTGAATCTAGATTTTGATTTGAGAAGCCTCAGAGTGTCTGGTAGACTGAATGCTCCCCTCTTTATAGTCACCTTCCTTATCTCTCAGAAAAGGTTTTCTTTTTCCCCTGGCTCATTACTGAACAGCTTTTCTCTTTCTTCTTCCTCAAACAAGTATGCATGGCTTTTGAAGTTTCTTAAGGGATATCTACTGCTGTAACAACAGGAGAAAGGCTCTCTGCTATGTCTTCCCTAATACCTTCTTTCAATTAGACCCTGTAGAGAAAAACAAACTCACAGATTGTGCCAAGTGCCTCAGTGTTCCCAG
The DNA here is from genome assembly GCF_011800145.1 of Mirounga leonina. Taxonomy (NCBI): domain Eukaryota; kingdom Metazoa; phylum Chordata; class Mammalia; order Carnivora; family Phocidae; genus Mirounga; species Mirounga leonina. Next base: position 73,443,696 of record NW_023270807.1, read on the forward strand.
AATTCTATGTTAGTAATGAACACAAACTTTATTAATGAATCTATCTATACACTCCACAAAAATAATTCTGTTTTGTCTTGTAAATGGCTGATGATGGAAAATGCAGAGAGCTCCCATTCACATATATATATTTTTTGAATATGGAATAGTCTGCACACTATTTTATATCACACATTAGGTTGATTTGTGTGTGTGTGTGTGTGTGTGTGTAACAAAAAAATCTTGTTACTATAATTAGCCTTTTTCTTTTTATACTGCTTTGGTAATTCAAAGACTAGGAAGTTGGATCTGAGACTGCAAGAGTTTATGACCAATCTGTTTACTTAAGCTTTGAGTCACCTCTATCTCCGTGTGAACTGAGGATACTATTAACATCCAATAGATGTTGTTGTAAATAAACCACTACCTGAAATGGAAATCTATAAATTGACTATAAAGAGGGAAATTCAATTATCACTGAGTAAAGTCATTTTCTTTATGAAACAGATGTCAGAATGGGAAAAAGGTGACTTTCAAGACTCTACAGGCTGGATTCTTGTAAGAAAAGTAAAAAAAAAATTAAATCTAAAGAGAGGCAAGAACAACTGAATCCTGAGTAAGTTTAGAGGCAAAGATTTGGTAATGATTTTATTTCCCCAAGTCTATTGCAATTTTTAATATTTTTCTGATCATAAGATTATTACTAACTAGTTCATCATCGAAAATCTGGTAAGTACAGAAAAACAAAAGGGCAGAAGAAAGATCATATACCAATCAGAAGCAAATATTATTTATATTTAGGAAGTTTCTTATGTAATCATTCTCTGTTCTCCATAGCTGAACTCATATCATACACGAAATTTTGTATTTTGCTTTATTTATGATATCAATAATTGTCCATGCCATTAAATAAATGAACAAGAATAAAGTGTAATGGCTGCAAGGTATGCATTCGTGTGGGCATTTCACAATCCGTTCCATCATTCTCTTACTACTGGATATTTGAGATGTCTCCTATTTAATGAGTACATAAAATATATCCATTAATTGCTTCAGACATAATAAGATTATGTTTTGGATTATTTCCTTTGGATAGATTCCCCAATGTGGAATAATTGAAGCTAAATAAGTACCTTTATTAAGGATCTTCTTATATGCATATACTTGATAGCTTTTCAGAGCAATTATATCAAAGTACATTCCCTTCGGCAATGCCTGAGTGAATTTTTGCCCTACTCTCACCAAACTGAGTATTAACATAGTTTTTAGTTTTCGCTAATTTGATAGCAAAAAGGGGAGGGGACAGGGGAGTTGAAGTGTTGGTATTTTACTTTGAGTATTTATAGAGTAAATTATTATTCTGCATCTGTCTGAACATGGAGGAAAAGCACTGAAGTCAAACTAGTGGAAAGTGTAACTCCAGGCACTGGTGAAATGAGATTGGCAACACTTGAAAGTGTGAGAACTGCTCATTTATCTGCATACTAATTAAACTCTATTATATGAGGTGGCACCTTGAAATTCCACAATGGATGGACCCCCAGGAAAAACCCTTAGCGGAATGCCAGGTCACTGGATGTAATCGCAGTTAAACTGTAGGGGCCTCCGTTTTGAGTCTCGTCTTTTGACAATAGTTAACAGAATTAAAGGACAACATTCTATTAAATGCTGGTTCACTGCAAATCTTTAATGATTTCTTAAGTAGATATCTTAGTCATTTTTTTGCAGTTACGTTTATGATATATGACAATAAATCTGAGTTTTCCTTCCTCTGTTTAGTGAATACAATAAAAAAAGAAAATAGACAACAGGACTCCAAATTTTTATTCATAGTCAGGAGAAATTTATTGAAGTGCTGCCAACATATGGTAGACTTATGAGCTATTTTAAAATTCTTTTTGGAATTCTCTAATTACATAAAACCATTCCAGTTTTATTGGTAAACCTTCACAATTTATGTCTGTTATTAAAGCCAGAATATTTTAGTTTCATTTGAAATGATTAGGTACTACTTTTCTCCTTCCTATTTATCAGAAAATATGATTCAAAATTGAAAATATGATTCCTTTTTCTAAATTATGTAGATGTACATTATTCAGTGCTCTCAAATATTGCCATCCTCAATACATGCCTTACTAAAGAAAAAGTTGAATGTACACCTTAATCATTACAGTGTCACACTGAAATACAGACATAAATTTTATCAACATTTTGAACTGTATTTGATGCTAATTCAGAGTAAAAAGAGAGATTGATGCTAAAAATCATATTTTTTTTATATATTGCAAGGTTTGGGCTTCATGTAGTCACTGGACAATGAGAAGTGTTTTATTCTACTGATGAAGAAGGTGAGGGAATGAAAACGTGGAGAAGGAAAATAAGAATGCAACTAAAGAACTATTTGGAAAAAAATTCAAGAACTTTTGTGTCTGGTTTCAGAAAATGACATGAATGCAATGAATAAATAATTTCAAACATAACTTGAATAAAAATCTGTTATAATCTCACAAGTGTTAGGAATGTATCACACAATTTGGTTTTCATGCCTTAATTATTTTTTGTTGTTCAGGAAGTGAAAGATTTCACAGATTATAGAAGATTGCTGCTGGCTCATTATATGAAGTTTAGATGTTGAAAAAATGAGCAATTTTACATTTTTCTTACTTATACAAAAAATGAGTAAGAAAAAAAGATTGTGGTACGAACCCTGGCAACTCTGGTTTTGGGAATACTATGTGGGCAGGGTCACGAAGCAGAGAGAGCTGGATCTAATCCCAGTTTTATCACCTCCTGTATGACTCAGGAATCAGGTGCTCAGAGCTTCAGTGTATCTACAACGTGGAGATTATGCAATTTCTCCAGTACTGATGTTGGCACATGATAAACCCTCAAAAAACAGTCTTATTACCACCATTATCATCACCAACACCGTCTTCCTCCTCTTCTTCTTCATCCCAAAGTTAAGAGAAAAATCTATCATAAACTCAACTCTCAAGTTCCTCTAGAATGTTCTTTTCTCCAAATATTCAGTGGTGTCACTTAGATCCTGGCTCCAATTCAACCTAAAGTAGACCTCATCATCCTGCCCCTCTCTCTACCACTTTTTATCCCATAACTGTCTTGCATTTTCTTCACAGCACTTATTGCTATCTGAAATTATCCCGTGAACCAAATTATCATATCAGTAATACGTCCATTTCATGAGAGCCAGAATTTTGTTGAATTTGTTCCTCGCTGAATCCTCCAGAGACAAGAACATGGCCTGGCACATAACAGATGCTCAAAATAATCATAGATGGCACATAATATTTGCTGGATAAAGATGTAAATCATAAGTGACTAAATGTGTTAATAGCTGTGTGCCTGATGAGATGACAGAGCTTTAAGGTCCACATAACCGAGTTAAACTCTGGGTTAGTATTCTTCTAAGCCTAAGTCATAAAGCATTAGATAGTCATAAAGATTAGATAGCAGAAACTCAACATAAATGCTACAGTTGTTATCTCTATTAGCAGTTTAAGCCTAAATTGAGTGATAGGTGTACTTTCTAGTCAACCAGAGGAAGTCTGTGAAAGAAGACTAAAGTCAGAAGCCCCTATTTAATAATTACATACCAGGTTAGCCATAAGAATTGAGACACAGAAGTTAACTGATTTATAAATCAGAACTGTGGCTATTATTATATCAATAACTTAAAAAAACCTATTAAAATAAGATCAAACAAGTAAATGCCTCAACCACATGGAATTTAAGGGAACAATGTGACAATCTACTCTGCTTATCTGGTCTAACCCTGACCTTCTACCTAATGGCAAAAATGAAAAACAGAACAAAAATGCTTAGAATAATGAGCTGGGAAAAAACTCTTGTATTCTATGCCCATACCATAAAGCTCTTAGATTTCCTCATTTTTCAGGACCCTGGAATTAATCGCTATTTGTACTGTTTTAGAGGAATTGGATACCTCAAATTAAAATAAAGATCAATTATTAAGTTAAAAACAAACATTACCCTCAAGCCTTACATTTATTTTATCATCAATGTAAAAGAACTTTCAGTAAAGTTATAAGATGATCTGTTTGCTTTCAAATGTACAATTAATGGTAGCATATTCAGATATATCAGCAGATCTCTCTTAGAGGCACTTCATAATGTAATAGAAATGGATTCAGTTACTGCAATGGTTAACTCTACAATTTGTCAGTGTTTCTAAACTGTTTTAAGGATAAAAACTTAAAAAAGAATACATAAACTATAAATCTACATTATAAAAAGGTAACACAAGAAAGCCTTGTAAATGAAATCTTTAGAGGACTTAAAGAAGGCACCTGCTACGAACCGAATGTTTGTGCCCCCCCCAAATTCATTTGATAAGTCCTAATACCCAATGTGATGGTATTTAGAAGTAGGGACCTGGGAGATGATTAGGTTATGAGGATGGAGCCCTCATGAATGGGATTAGTGGCCTTATAAAAGAGACCTCCCAAGGGCTCCTTCACCCCTTCTGCTATGTGAGGACACATGGAGAAAATGGCTCCCCATGAACCTGAAAATTGGTTCTCACCAGACAGTAAATCTTCCAGAACCTTGATCTGGACTTCCCAGCCTCCAGAACTTGGAGAAATAAATGTTTGTTGTTTGTAAGCCATCTTCTCTGGTATTCTGTTGTAGCAGCCCAAATGGACTATGATAATACCTAAATCCCCAAACCATAACAATTTTGCCAAAGCAAATTTTTGTAAATAAAATAGTTTCATACACTAGGTAAGATATAATTTTTAAAGAAAATCCAAAATAAATTCACCTCACCATGATCAAATTTACTGTATTTATCATAGATAAAATTTCACCTAGTTGTAGTTTAAAAGAAACAACTCTGCATAGGTATATAATAGGTGCATTAGATCCAACTAATTAGCTAATATGTGTTGTTTATAGATCTACTGCCAACTGCAATCATCTGTACTAACTTCTTAAGACTCTAGAGTCATGAATGTTTGTCCAACAATCTTACATTTAAATTTCATATTCTGTGAATACTTCCCTCTTTTTTGTTTAAACAGCAACCTTTGTTCAGTACATATTTTCACACACATTTATGAATAGAATGTAAACAGTGTTTATATCTTATCAAATTTAAAAATAAGTTCACTGATGCTTGGCAGTTTTCTTTAAAAGGCCGATTTTTACACTGGATTTTTTTCAATTAAAATGTATTACACAGTTAGCCATGCAGATAGATTCCGGCAAATTCCTCCTTAACCACTTAGTCTCGTGATGTTATCCTGGATCATGATATCACTCAAAACTCCCTCACTGTTAAAATCTCTTATTCATACATCCCCCTATATAGCCTTTACTTCCAGAGCTTCTAGCCACCTGTAAATTACTACCTGCCCCGGGACTACTTTAACTAAGCTTCAGGCAATTTAACCAGTCCATTTTCTACCCATCTCTCACCTGCTGTTCTTCATACTGTTTTATACTCATTTTGGACACTGTAGTCTGTAATTTCAGTAAGATTTTTGCCAATACCCCCAAACCTATACATTTCTTTGTCTCTGTCACATCTGGCTAGCAAAACCCAACTAAAACCAACCACCTACCTTCTCCATACTTGCATATGAACTGCTGAGCAATAGACACCTGGGAGGACTGATACCACCATGTATTCATGGTCACCAACCTAGACACCGTCCAGAAACTCTACCATGTTTCTCTAGTCATCCCTCTCTAGAATGACAGTTCTATATTACACACACTCATCTCAGTGTCTGTTTTCTCTCTGAGTCTAGGTAGATGTCCTTGTCTTCTATTTCTTCATATAGCTAACAGGAGCCATCAGATGATAATTATCTCACTTCTCCACCACCAAATCTACCAAGTCACTGACATGTGCCAATTTTCTCCTCCACTCTCATTCTGCAATGGAAGAAGGACCGCTTCCTGAGGCCATCTGTCCTCTGAATCCCATCTTCCTTCACTGTCTTAAAAACCTTCTCCTCTCCAATCAAAACCAATTTCGATTCTGTGCTATTACTCTATCAAAAGTATTTTTGGTAAAGTCACCTATGACCTCTGTATTGCAATGTCCCAAAGATACTTTTCAGTCCTTGTAACAACTTGCCCTAGCAGAAGCCTTTGACACAGCTGAATACTTCATTTTTCAAAATACGATTTTCTCTTGGCTAATCACATTCTACTGGTTCTCCTCCTACTTTTGGGACCACCACATCTCAGGCTCTTTTTCTAGTCCCCTCTTCTCACTAATGCTTACATGTTAAGGCCCTCTTCTCAGTCTGGTATGTGCTCTGGGTAACCCCATTCCCTTCCACCCCTTCAGTTGTCATTTAGCTGTCGATGACTCATGAGTTCAGGCTACAGCCTACTACATCATCTCTTGTGTATGTCTGACATCCCTCATGTCTAGCTGTTACTTGCTATCTTGTATCTAAAATGCCTGAGTTTAAAGCCCAGCCACTTTGCAGGCCTTTGAGCAAGTTACTTAATAATCGGCTCTGTTTCTTCCTCCATAAAATGAGGATAAAAATACCTATTCTTATTTTATAGGGTTGTTGCAAAATCTACATGAATTAATATTTGTCAGTGGAGATGGTCTTTCATTTGTTTCTTCAGCACCAACTGCAGTGCCTCAAAACAGGTATTCTGTAAACATCTGCTGATTCACTAAGTAAGTGAATTCACCAGATGGCAAATTATCACAACTCTGAAGAATTTGCTTCTAGCCCTATTACATTTTAAATTCCTTGCTATAGCTACCTCTTGGTACCCTTTTAAAGGACACCACAATTTCAAAGAAAAAGAACACACGGGAATATTCCTGGAAAAATACAACTTGTTTAAAATACACACACACACACACATCTAGTACTAGAAATCCATGTCGATAGGATTCAGGCAGTAAAAAATGATTTGGAGTATTGGTTTTAACAAACATTGTGAATTATGAAATGATTCGACATAAATCTAAATATATTACCTCATCTCTTTCATTAGACTTTTGTAAAACAAGAAATGACTGGCCTGGGAAACACTTAAATCAAAGAGAAAGTGGTTGAAGGAGAAGCACCAGGTCCTCAATGTCTGATCAACACAGCAGGGTGCTGCCAACAAGCAATGATTAACTCCCACATCAGACAACAGCAATGGGGGCAACAGCATTCTTTTTGTATAGGGTAGTGTAGGTCTGTCAACATTACTGTTTAAAATTTGGAAAATTAGGGGAGAAGTCTAGAATGGAAGATATTTCTTGGAGAAGCAGATCTTAGCAGGCAAGTGCTAGAGGAGTAGCCTTTTACTTGAAAAGTTACTGAAGACTAGTATTTCTATCCCGAGGCACAACACTGCACTTACTATCTTCGTGCCACGGGGAGGAAGTCTTGTCCTAGTGCTACAGACGGATTTCCTAGTGCTACAGACGGATTCCAATTTGGAGATTGTTGGAAAATTTCCTCTCTCCTCACGAATTCCTATCTTCTGCTGCTCCCGGTGGTTGGGAAGGCTATACATTTAAACCCAAGTCAGTGGCCACTGTGGCAGTCATTAACACTGTCCACTAAATTTTCCTCCCAGGGATAAGGTGGTACAATGCAGCCCCTCCCCCAACCTTTAAAGTTACAGTGGCCATGTGACTTGCTGTGGCCAATGAGACATGGGTTGAAGTAACTAGGGTCTTTCTGACATATGCATTATAAGCCAGTGTGCATTTACTAGATTCTCTTTTGCCACCCCCACCCTCCAACTCCCTGACTCCCATTTTGGCAAACGGAAATGGTTCAGATGGCAGCTGCTCCATCAGCTGGGCTCTGGATGCAGGATGATGAAAAGCAGTCATGGGCAGAGCATGTGGCGTGGGCAGAACATAAACAATGTACAGAGCATATTGTCTTAAATCACTGAGATTTTTGAGGTTGTCACTATATCCTAACCTAGGTCTACACTTACTGATGTGAATTTGTAGTTTGCTTACTATGTGCAAGGCACTGTGCTAAACTAAAAGGGATACAAATATTTCATTAGGAAACAAATTCGGGGCGCCTGGCTGGCTCAGTCGGTAGAGCATGCAACTCTTGATCTTGGGGTTGTGAGTTCAAGCCCCATGCTGGAGTCAGAGTTTACTTAAAAGAAAAGAAAAGAAAAGAAAGAAACAAGCTAATTTTCTTACTTTCCCTTTCCTTTGGGGGCCAAGCAGTCTTGTTTGGTTTATAATCAGATAGAAATCAGACCACCAGCTTCCGCCATTTATACATTAGCATGAAAAAGTTTTAGAGCTGGAATTATTAACAAACTGTAGAATTGCTTTTGTGAATTGTAGAGATGAAGTTCTTACAATTGATAAAATTCTATGCTTTTGAAAACAATTATAAATACAGGATAGATTTGTTATAAATAGAGAAACACATACAGCAAACCTGAGTTAAGGAATAGATACGATTTTAGTAATTCACTCTAGGACAAAAAAAAAACATAGTCATTTCATTTGACTAAAATATATATTATTTATAGTCAATCCCATATACTCCTAGATCTCTTTTAAAGTACAAATGAAACTTCTAATTGTATATTCAATGAGAGACAGTTGGAACTCATTAACCATGGAAATTTAATAAGCAAAATTACTATAATCTAGTATGACTTTGAACCTTAAGTGAAAATACTTATTCAGTATATCATATTCCTTTCTTTTATAAAATTTCAATAATAATAAATGCTAAATAGTAAATTTAATACCTAAAGTATATGTAAGGATCAATCTAAACTTCTAAGAAATCACAGGGTCAAACACATCAGTACAAAATAACATAAGGAGACAATACCATTTAGTAAATATGATTAAAATTGTTCTTTTTCAGGAAAGTAGCATAAGGGTACCATTAAATGGTTAAGAAAGTTGTAGCTGAATAGTTTCCTCAAACTAGAGCAAATATACATTGTATAATCCCTTTCTCATTCACTTTTATAATTTCTTCTTAGATTTACAATTTCACAAAATGCTTTAATGTCAATTCTATTTAAAAGGTCCACCAAAGGGGCACCTGGGTGGCTCAGTCCGTTGAGCGGCCGAGTCTTGATTTTGGCTCAGGTCCTGATCTCAGGGTGGTGAGATCAGAGCCCAATGCTGGGTGTGGAGCCTGCTTAAGATTCTCTCTCTCTTTCTGGGTGCCTGGGTGGCTCAGTTGTTAAGCATCTGCCTTCGGCTCAGGTCATGATCCCAGGGTCCTGGGATCAAGTGCTCAGCGGGAAGCCTGCTTCTCCCTCTCCCACTCCCCCTGCTTGTATTCCCTCTCTGGCTGTCTCTCTCTCTCTGTCAAATAAATAAATAAAATCTTAAAAAAAAAAAAAAAAGATTTTCTCTCTCTCTCTCTCTCCCCCTCTGCCCCTCCCTCCGTCTAAAAAAAAAAAGGTCCACTATAAATGACCAATAATATCTGGTAATTAATTAAATTTTGGTATTGCCTCTAGGCTCACTGGTTTTCAAAACTTTCTCTTTCACAGAACCAGCATTTCTAGAATAGATTAAAAAAAGTAGATGTTCCTCTGGGGTTAGTAGGAGAGGTTGAGGTAGGGAGTGGGGTGGAGTTGTAAGGGGTTTACACACGGGATTAGAGATTGTGCATATTTTTAGTCACCTTATTATATTTTTGTCTCCGCACACTACCTCAATCTCCCAGGCCACTTGCTTATTTGTGTTATCAATGTACAGATTTTGCTTTAAAAGTTAGGAGACTTTTCTGCTGGGGTTTTAAAAAACAAAGGTCACAGAAAGCTTAATAAAGGTTTAGGCACAAACATTTACTAAATATTTTCTAGCGCTAGGCACACAGTGCTAAGCAAAGGGCTATAAAAACAGCAGAAACAGAATCCTTATTTCTGAACTGTACAAATTCTCCCGGGGAAAGGGGTGATGAAGAAGTAACAGGGCCATAAACAAAGCATGATAACAGCATATGCAGAGAATGCAGAGAAGGAAGTCCCTGGCTCCCCCTTGCAAGAGTGGAGCTGGCCTGACCACGGCAGTCAGGGAGGGCTTCACTGCAGGGTGATATCTGGGTTGGGGCAGGTGGAAGGAGCAGGTGAAAGCCATTCTAGGGAGAGCAAATGTGGATATAAAACCACACAGATGTGCCTGGAGTATTGTAGGGGGAAAAATGCACGTTGTTGTTAGAGAGGAAGGGGTGTGAGCGGCATAAGGAACAAAACCAGAAAAGGTAAGCTGAGTCTGGGCTATAAAGGCTTTCTTTGTAGGCCAAATCAAAAGACTCAATTTATGAAGGCACAGGGACCAGTGGAGGTTGGCAAGAAGGGTTGTGTGGCACGATTACAAGCCTATTTGCTGTTAAGGTGCAGAACTGGCTGAAGAGCTAAGAAGCTGGAGACATGGTCGGGTCATGTGGATATCCTTAAGTCAGTTTTCTGCCTTCTCATCCTATCACAGCAAAAACAAAACTAACAAACCAAAACACAAACCTTTTTTCTTACAGGTCTGTCCAAGTTTCCCAGTTTGGGTTTATGAGAGTTACATTTCCTCAGCAGAAACTAAAATCCACAGGGCAGGGATTTGAGGTGCTTTTATTTTCAGGTATGTCCCAGTGCAAAGGACACTGCATCACGTGGCCCGAATGCATCACTGAAGAGCTACTTCTCTCAGGTTGTGACTCAGTGTTTTATTTGCACGGCTGTCCAATCTCACCGCCATGTCAGTGTGCTACGCTGCCCAAACACACACACACACACCCATGGGAGCTTTCCTGCTGATGGAGCCCCTCTAACCACCTCATCCAATATGGTTCTTTCCCGGACAATTATTCTCAGTAAGAATACTGATGCTTGCCTGGGTGGTTCAGTCGGTTAAGCTTCTGACTCTTGATTTAGGCTCAGGTCATGATCTCGGAGTCTTGAGATTGAGCCCCCCACTGCACTAAGCAGGGAGTCTGCTTGAGATTCTTTCTCTTCCTCTCTCTCTGACCCTCCCCCTCTCTCTCTAAAAAAAAAAAAAAAGAGAATATTGATGAAAAGGAGTGAGAAAAAGCTTTGTAAATCCAGCCCTTTTCTCATTTTACAATGTATTTAATGTTCTTAATTTTATTTCCCTTTCTTCTTGATTCTTTTCCTCTAATAGAGACTCAGTTAACCATATAGTAATTTTTTCATAACATAAACATTTAAAATGTATTTCTCTAGAAAAACATGGGCTACTTTCCACAGAATTTAAAGGGATGCTTATACTTTAGTTGTTTGCTGAGTAGTCTACCTTAATATTATAGATTCACTCCCGATCCAGTTAAGAGATGATTTTTAAAATTTCAAGTAGTTTCACAATTTTAAATATGTGTATCATTATGCCCAGTGTTATATTTTGATTGTGGCATTATACATAAATTTTACTAAAAAATTTTCATTGTCTATCACATATAATAAATATTGATCAAGAATTTGGTTACCTAATTTTTCTATTTCATTATGCCATTATTTCAAGCCTTCTTTTTAATGCATTGCTCAGATCTGTCATTTATTCATTATACAGGCTTAATTTTTTTAAAGATTTTATTTATTTATTTATTTTAAAGAGAGAGAGAGAAAGCATTAGTGGGGGGAGGGGCAGAGGGAGAGGATCTCAAAAGCAGACTCCACACTGAGTGTGGAGGCTGAGATGGGGCTCGATCCCATAATGCTGAGATCATGACCTCAGCCCAAGTCAAGAGTCCCACACTTAATTGACTGAGCACCCAGGTACCCCTAGGCTTAATATATTTTGCTGTTAGGGTATTATGATCATGTTTTTTAAATCTTTGTGTGTGTGTGTGTGTTTGCAAGTACGCCCTCTATTGATATCTTTGCTTCCTGGATTCCAATCAGCTTTATTAGAGACCATGATTAAACTACTATCCAGACAGGATAAATCTGAGCCCAATTTTTACAGGCAGGATTTGGGGAATGTTAATGTATTTCTGGTGGATCTGTTTGTTTTTTTTTCTCCTTCCTGTTTATACCAGATAGTTCTACATTTTATGGAAAATTTAGTATGTATAAGGTGATATTATTTGTGGGTAATTTTATGTTATCCAATTTTTAGTGTTCATAAAAAAAGGAAAACCAAATTACTATTAATTTTCTCCCCTTTTTTGCTCTGGCTGCTAGGAAACCCAAAGACAAATTTCTGCCCAAAGCCTACTTGGCTGTACCAGCTGTTTATTAATCTTACCTGCAACTTTAATATTCTCTGACTTTATCAGTCAGACAAAGACAAATACCACATGATTTCACTCATATGTGGAATTTAAGAAACAAACAAAAAAAAGGGAAAAAAACAGAAAGACAGAAAGAGAAAGAGAGAGAGAGACAAAGTAAGAAACAGACTCTTAATTATAGGAAACAAAGTGATGGTTACTAGAGGGGCGGTGGGTGGGGGGATGGGTGAAATAGATGGTGGGGATAAAGGAGTGCACTTGTCTTACTGAGCACAGACTGATGTATGGAACTGTTCAATTACTATATTGTACACCTGAAACTATTCTAACATTGTATGCTAACTAACTGGAATTAAAATAAAAACTTAAATTAAAAAATATAGTCTGACTTTATTCTCTGTTTTCTACAGCTCTGTGCGTGTTATGCACATTTCTTATAAGTCACTTTAATTTCTTTGCAGAATAAGGCAGGAGGCGGATGGTCTGGAAGATGACTTTATCCTCATGGACTGTGGCAGACACAGTTTGAAAGGCAACACCATCAATACATCCTGATTTTCTAAGAGATTTCTAAACACTTTTATAATTATTCATCACTAAATACACTCTACAAAATCAAGGGCTAGCCCCCTAGATAGCCCAAATATCTGAATCCTATTACGTGAAAACAGTAAATCCTTCTACCAATAAACTCACATTCTCCATCTTATTTCTCTCTTCCCCACTCCAAAATCCTACCCCCCTCCTATATGTTTTCTCCCTTGACATTCCTAAACTTAGTGGCATTAGCTACTTCTCTTTGCAGGAAGCCCTTTAGCAATCTTTTGTACGGGTGTATGGAGCACTGGATTTCTTTTGGTGAATTTGGGGAAAAATACTTTTGCTCCCTTTGAAATGAAGGATATCCTGGCAGAGTAAACTGATCTAATGTAAGAATCCATTATGTGTGTTACCCCAGTGTTAGATCAGATGTCTCTGTTATCTTTTTTTTTCATTGAAAGCTAGTTCTTCAGTCGTTTTAGCATCCAGGAGTTGGTGTTTTGTCTTTCTAGTTCACATACATAAAGCATACTAGTCAAATGTCTCCTCTGAGGAGTAATACCTTCGTAGTTCCAAATGTTCTCTCTTAATTTACAGAATAAAGTAGTTTTGCAAATCAGGAAGAGTGTTTTCAAGCATATCATTAAATTATCAGTTTCCATATGGCTTGTTTGTTTCCTCTGACACCCTTACTCACCAAGTCTTTTTTTTGGCTTCCAAACATTTATTCTTCCCACCCTTCTAATAAGGCTTCAATTTCATGTTCAGGAATTATCTATACTCAGTGTTCAAAGGATACTGAATTCAAACCCTATAGACGACTTCTATCATATCCTCTCTTTCTTTCCCCAAGATCCTTAAGGGGCCACATGTAAACCAAACTGTCAGTTGATCTCTTTCTCTTGGGCCTTTGTGTCTTGACAAGGGTAGAAAAAATAGGGCATGTTTATTAATTCTAGGATGCCCCAGAGTGATTACTGAGCCACAGAGATTCTCTGTGGCCACTTGAGACTTACTTCCAACTTGTTTTTCAGCCCTTACTAGGAGGCTGTGGCATCACTGTATCCTGTTAAATTCACTTCCTGCTTAATAAAGCCATTGGTTTCTACTGTAAAACAAATAATATGTGGTATATTCATACATGCTACTTTGCACATATATCAATTGCTCTTGTAATGTCTTGTTTCGCATTTGCCAATTTTCAATATCATTTTTGCTTAGGTTACTCTTATTCCACATTGGGGTTTCTCAAAATTTGTTCTGGGAAACAGTATTTGTAACTCAGGATTAGCAAATGTTAAATTAAGAAAAAAGGAGGAAGGTTACAGTTAAGGAAGTATGTTAAACACGGGGATAAATAAATTCAATTAGTTTCTTTTTCTGTACATGGTGAATTTCTAAGACAGAATATAAGATGTAGCTTTTTCTGAACTTATTTTTAGTATGTATACAGATACAGACTTATCCTCACATATCTAAAGAAACTAGTGCTCTGTAGAACATATTTTGGGTAATGATATTCTAGATACTGCTATTTACTGTCTCCAATGAGGACTTTGGTTTCCCTTGAGCTTATAATAGAGCAATACTATCTCTTTTATTTCTATTTAATACTGATCATTCCTATTTGGTATTCATTTTATCTCCATCCTAACTGTAATTCTTGAGATTGTTTGCATTTCTTATATAGACTGAAAATCTTGTGGCTGATTATTTTTTGGCGTCCCGTGGCTGACTGTTTTTAAGGCACTACAAAATATTTTAAATGAGCTAGGGTGTTTTAAAATTTTTTGAATATGTCCCTATAGTCAAACTACTTATCAACAGGTATGTCATGTTACCATTGTAATTTTGGTTGGGTTTACAGTTCCACTGGCATTATTGATTACTATTGAGTGTTTCTAATTATAGTTTTCCTGGAGCATGTAACACAAACCAGTGGTACTTCCTCTTCTGTTTTTGCAATATAAATTTAAGAATTTTGCGCTTATATCAATGTGGGGCTATCTGGTTCTGATGGTGATTTATATGATGTTCTCAAAATACTCCTGAGCCTCAGCAATGAAATGAGAATGTCAAATTACAGTAATTTAGTAGCCCCACTATAAGGTAATCTTGGAAGATGAATTTGCCTAGACTATCTTAGTAAATACCTTGATTTACATAAAAATGTATAGTACAGAACTTTATCAACAATCTGAAACCAAGTAATTCATAATTTGGCTATGTTGATGTTTTTCTCTATTAATGAATTCTCCCCCCCCTTTTTTTTTTCATTTGGATATGGAGATAAATAGCTCAAGTACAGACTTGGAGTAAAATAGTTTTTCTTGACCACATTCCTAATAGCCAACTCCTCTGAGCGCACTGGTCAGAAATTGTCAGTGATGAGGTAGCTGAGAGGAAAAAAGATGAAACGATGTTAAAACAGTCTAGTACTAACCACTTCTTATCCAGCAATCCCACTTTAGAGAATAAATATTTATCAACTGATTATAGCTACCTTGTACAAAATACAGGAATACTGGAAACAAGCCAACATTTAGGGATGGGTTATGCAAAAACTATGCTGAGTAGATGAATCCTTATGAAGTAAAGTGTATTCTATAGAAACAGAAAAGTATATAATGTAAGAAGGGAAATACCTTTAGTAATTTTTATAAAATTACAATACAGAAAATCAAGGCGTAATAAAAACTATGTTTTGCGTGGGATTAAGGACAAAGCAAATACATTAAAAGAACAATTATTTTCAATGGAGGTGTTCTTTGTAGTACTTTCTTTACTAAAGTTAGCTAAATACGGAATAAAAAAAGTACCTTTACAAGATCTGAGGCAAATGATTTTATCTATAGGCAAAATATCTGTGGGTATATTTATATAGTTTATATAAACTCACAGATAATCATGTTTAATTAGGATATTTTTTCACTTGCAACGGATGTATATAAACTTAAGACACCATTACAAGTGAAAAAATATCCTAATTAAACATGATGCATATTTAAAAGAAATGTTATTTGTTTCGCTTTGTATGCTCAGTTATCCTATGTGAGCACCGGTAAAGAAGGATGCAGTTCTTATTTCCTCCAAATTATCTCACTGCCACATAAATGATGAGAAAGTTAAAACCAAGTTCATCCTAAGTATGTCATGTCAAAAAGAAGGAGAATACAGGCACTGGATACTCAAAGACAAATATTCTTTTTTTTTTTTTTTCAAAGAAAAATATTCTAAGAGCAGAAACTTTCTAGCTAAAATAATATTAATTTTCAGTATGACTTTTTAAAAATATGGCTTCCCTGGCTTAAGGCTTGGAACATCCTAAACCAAACTGAACAAATGAAGTGATGTGGGCCTGGAAAAAGAGAAATAATGTGCCAAGTCTCTTTACCCTGGCTGATAAGGTGACAGGGTCCATAATGAAGAAAAGAACTTAACACTTAAACAGGACAGATATAGAGTCATTTATATTCTTTCAAAATATCTATGGTAGAGAATAAAATCTCAAGAAAGAGAGAACGTTCAGATTGTGCAGGCTGTTTTGTTATGGCTAGGAAAGTACCTGGGAGACAGGAACAAAATAAAGCAGCTTTTCTTATTAAACATTTATTGCTCTGCTTAAATCTGTTTTGAAGGAGCATAGAAATACATGAAATACTATACTGGGTAAGATCCATTCTTTCCCCAGCCAGAATGCTGAGGCTCACACAAATCTGATTGACATGCAATTGAAATATGTGACTGTTTTTCCTTGACGTCAGCTTTTAATACTGTCCACATTAAAGGTGAAGTCCATTCCAACAACTCTTAGTGGACACTTAGGATACTCATAAAGTTGTCCAAACCCTTTCAAGAAAATAGCATCTGCGCTCTTATAAGGATGATACAAAAATCCTTTCTTAATCTATCAATAAAAGGCAGCTAAATTAAAAATTGCTGCTTTCCTCCGAGCAGATAATTAATTAAGTCTCACTCTAGGAAGAGCTCCAAAGCACTTTACACACGGACACTGGCCTACAGGACTTCTCACTGGAAGGCTGAGTACCTCACTTACCTCCTCAGTTTCTTAAATACTGTAATTTTCAGACCGTACTTGTCAAACCTTCTCCACCTTCAAAAGGTTTTAATTAAACTAACATTATGCTAACATTAAAATAATTTTTAAAGAAAACAAATTCATCCACAAGCCTGTCACTGCACTAAACCTCTTTAATTTGTCCACAGGCATATCTAATTTATAGCTGGAATCACCTCACGCCTAACAGAACAGAGCCAGGCTTTTTAAAAGGCATTGCTTACCGTATCCTCAGAACATGTTGTGCCCAACTTTCCCAGTGTGCTCGTTTAATGAGTATATATTATAGGAAATTCAGTGTATGCTAGAGGTCCATCAAAATATGAGAATAGATGCCACAAAAAGCAAATTTTACCACCAAAACATAATTTTAACAGTTTCATCTTACCTCTTCACCAGACAGATAGTAAGCTGAGAGTAGTCCACCAACAAAGCGTATATTTACTTCAAAAACAGAAACCTCAGCATTCTGTGGAAACAAAATAAAGGAGGTTCATACATAAACGATAGTACACAATTGAGAAAAATACCATCATGATAAAGTAGACTAAATATTTAAATTTTGCTCACTCTTACATGCTTGCCCAGAGCAATTTATAAACAAGAGAAAAAGTTCTGTCTTTTAACAGTGTCAAAATACATGTAAATAGATGAAATTATTTTGACTATTAAAATAACAATTATAGGGCACCTGGGTGGCTCAGTCGTTAAGCGTCTGCCTTCGGCTCAGGTCATGATCCCAGGGTCTGGGATCGAGCCCCGCATCGGGCTCTCTGCTCGGCCGGGAGCCTGCCTGCTTCTCTCTCTCCCACTCCCCCTGCTTGTTTCCTCTCTAGCTGTCTCTCTCTCTGTGTGTCAAATAAATAAAATAAAATCTTGAAAAAAAAAACAATTATAAAATATTTGTAAAATTATTTCCTCCCTCTGTTCAACAACAAGATATGTAGTACTTAGTATTCTCTATTTGTGCAGATGACACAGGGCCAGGACATTTTATTTTTCTATTCTGTGTTCTCCTTTTATTTTATTCATTTGCCTGCTTTTTCTTCCTGAAAGGCCATTCAGACCCTTTGTATTTTGGCTGGTAGTTGAACATCATTCTAGCATTCTTCTCATATCATGTTAAAGCAGCACAGCTAGAATGCAAATAGAATTTGGAGTTGGAGGGACCTGGGTTCGAGGGGCTGGTTCCCAAATTCCTGCCTGTGGCGTAGGATGGTCACATCTTTCTGAGAAGAAATTTCATCTGCATAAAGGAGTTTGCCTTTATTATTCACATTTATTATTCCTGTGCTAATCTCTTTATGTGGACTGTGTCCTTTAATCCTTGCACCAACCCTGTGAAATAATTACTAGTCTTATGTCCATTGTACAAATGGAGAAACTGAGAGCGTGGTTACTGTGACATCAGACAACTAATAAGAGTAGTTGCATCAGAATTTGACTGGAGTCCTCTGATCCATAGCTCTGTTATCCTGACTCCTATATCTCCTCACATAATAATGCACCAAGTCTCTTTATTAGTGGTCATATAATTGTGGCATATAATTAGTAACTACTACCAATACTTGTATTATTTTACAATACTTGACATGCTGTTACTAGAAAATTTAACATAGCTAACCTACAATAGGTGTAAGATACACGTCAATCTGCAGTTAGCTTCTTTTCATGTTGACTGGCCTACTGAGTAGTTGTTCACTTTTGCATAAGGTCAAACCATTCACTGATAATCATAGGGGCTAAGAGCAAACTATACTATATGGAGTCAATATCTGACAGATGAGCTTAGTTAAAATCATCCAAGATATTATTTCTTTTAAAAAATATTTATCAAGCAACTACCATGTGCCAGGCACTGTCGTAGGCTCGACGGTCATGGTAATGAAGACTGACAGGGTCCTCAAACTCAGGGAATCTATACTTTAGTAGGAGGAAACAACCGCAGAAAAGAAAAATGGACATATATTTTCATTTAATTCCCACATGCTCTCTCTAAAAAGTTGTAAGGATCTAACAATAAAGGTAAAATATTTTTCAAAAAGTTTCCTGCAAAAGGAAGATTATGAAAACAACTTAGGAGAAAGAATTACAGGGAACCTGGATGGCTCAGTCTGTTAAGCGGCTCTTATTTTTTGCTCAGGTCATGATCTCAGGGTCCTGGGATTGAACATCTCCCTCTGCCTCTCACCCGCCCCCCTCTCTCTCAAATAAATAAATAAATCTTAAAAAAAAGGAAAGAGAATTACTGGGCCAGAGTTAAACAAAAGCATCATAATATAAGACTCTGGTGAGTTTAACAGTATTTCATAATTTGCAACATGCACCTGATATAATTTGACTACAAACACTCTATATAGGTGCAATTTATCAATGAGGTGTATCATTCTGAATGAGCATTGTATAAATATTGGTAAAAGTTTTTATATTCCACAAGATTACTGATAAGGAAAAAGGAAGGGAATTCGTTAATTTTTGTTCACACAGCTATATTTCTTATGTCTAAAGATAACAATGTCTTATAATAAAATCTAATGAATTCAAACCCTCAAATCATATCACTCTATTTTTACTTGTGTTTTTCAGTTTGTTTTTTTAAGATTTTATTTATTTGAAAGAGAGAGAGCACACGAACACAAGCAGTGGGGGTAGCAGAGGTAGAGGGAGAAGCAGGCTTCCTGCTAAGCAGATAGCCTGATGTAGGGCTCAATCCCTGGGATCATGATCTGAGCTGAAGGCAGCTGCTCAACCGACTGAGTCACCCAGGTGCCCCTGTTTTTCAGTTTCTAAACCTGAGAACAGTCTTCCACATTTCTGCCTATTAAACCCTGTAAAAGTGATTTTATATTCTGATTCTGGCTATGGGTTCATTAGATATGCATTCTCTTCCTCCTACAAAAATTTTGGATAATCAGGACTTTTATAGACACCTGATAAAAATTATTGCAAGGTGGAAGACTGAGCCATGTCAAATACCATCAGAAATATATCTTCAGCTAGACATCAGTCACCTATTGGGTACAGTTATTCAACCAGTTATTGATCTAGCAATGTATTCCTGAACCTAAATTCTGTTTATCTTGCTCTGTCTGTAAAATATTGAGAAATGACCTTGCAAAGTACCATGCTCAAGGTCAGTTGCTTTGCCTTTTGAATTTCATGGATCTAACAGTCTGGAGAGCCTGTCCAAGAAGCAAATCTGGCTTGTTAGTGAATCCATGAAGCTTTCCAGTGATTGCTGTGTCTTTGTCTTTAAAAGTCTTCCTGAGAAATGTCACATCACCATTAGCAGTACTCAAGAGGCATCATATTTTCTCCTTTTGAAAACCGGAATGACGTTATAATTCCCATTATTTTTCCTACTTCTTTTCATCAAAGTTAAATCTAAATTATTTTGAAACCTTGATTTGAGAGATCTTTCAACATTCTGGGCTGCATTATGTTATAGGTCAGAAGATTGAGATTTAGACACTTTTGGTCACTCTTTACAGATCCTTATATGAAAAGGACTAAGAAAATAAAAGTTATCCCACCATAGCAAATTGGTTTTCTATATTGGAAACAACAGACCATAAAAACACTACCCTAGAGTCAGAAAGACCTGGGACTGAAGGCTGCTTCTAGAACTAGCTGAGCGTGAGATCCCAGGCAAGTCACTTACTCTCTTCGAGTCTCTGTTTTCTCATCTGTAAAAAGGGACGAGGCATTCTTTACAAGGCACTATGAGTCCATGAATATAAAACACTGCGCATGGCACATGGTGGAAAGCACTCAGCAGAGAGCTGCTGTTGCCCACTGCACAGTAACTCAGCCTCAATCAACTAAGGCCTAGCTTAGCTTATTTCTGCAGGGGTTACTCGAAAATCAGAAACTCCAGAATCCTAATATTCTAAATTCTAGAATGCAAACTGACGCATCTACTCTGACCCTCACCGGAATCCTATTTCTTAATGGCTAAAAATCCTCTTTTGAAATATAGTATCCCAACCAAACTTCCTTTTGGGTTTGATCTACTTTATAGGATATCTGGATTTTCAAGAGGGAATTTCAACAATCAGGGTTTTAGGTTATTTTTATACATTTCTGATTATGATTTCCATTAAAATAATCTTACTAAATCTAAAGTGAATATATTCATCCCATCAATATTCATGCAGTGTCTTCTAAGATGTTCTGGAACTTTTCCAGTGACTTAGCCTAAAGACAGAGAGGGGTTAGAGCAGGGAGAGGACAGTATGTCAAGAAAGGGAGCCCCAAACAGCCTATAACACTAAAATCTTCTGTGATTTTTTTCTAAGAATTAATGTGAATTTTGCAGGTTCCTTAATCTTGTGTTTATTTTAAAATAGAATTTCCTTCCTTAAATCTGTAAGTCAGGTTACGTTGCAAGAATATACTCCATGTATTCTAGGGCTAATCCACTGTTATATGTGAGTGCCAGTTTGAGAAGAATATCCAGGCTTCTGGCTAAATTGTATGCACCTATTCGTTAATATCACACTTGATAAACAAGTGGAAGTTGGAAATTTTGGCTGAAGGCCTAATCACAAAAAAAAAATCTGGATTGGAGAAAATGCTCTTTCACTTTGACTTTCTGTCCCCAAAAGCCTTTGAATCGAAGGACACACCTAACCACATTCATATATAAATTTAATAAAATATATGGTATAAATAAGGACACATCTAGAACCAAGAAGGGAGTATGACAAATCATGGAGAAATTAGCCCTCAGTACTAATCTCATATTGTCTTGGGTGTCTGAGACTTATAATTTCTGTAAGTTTATCCCTGCATATTTCTGGCCTCTGGTTCACTACACATAAAAGTGAATTATGTGATAAACTGATGAAAAATGCTAAAATGGATAAAAGTTTAATCAATAAACCATTTTATAAATCTCCTTCTCCCAATCCTTAACATTATATTCCATATCTCTATTGGGAAAGGCTTCCTTCAGTCAACAGATTTGATTCATGAGCACAAAGAACCTAATTCTCTCTGGGCAAGAGGGAAAGTGAACACTTCAAAATTCTTGTTTCAAAACCAATGCCTAAAAGACTAACTTTCTCCCACCAGACAAGACAGCATTTTAAACAACTCGGAAAAATTTATTAGGTATTTATCAGATATTTTTATAGGCAATTTATTCACCAAAATTTTCTGTAAAATGATAGATTTTAATAGATCTCAGTAAGTGAAATAATGGGCCTGGCCATTAGAATAACAAATTTATCTTATAGCAGAGATTTAGCCATAGTTTTCTTTTGATGGAGCAGTTACAGAGGCAGAAACTTCCCCTGAAGAACTTTTATTTCTTTGCACAAGACTTACAATTATTTGGAATCAAACTTATACCAAGTTTAAGGAATACTTAGTTCTTATGATTCCACAGGGCATGACAGATCTGATTGCACTAAATTGAAAAAGACCTCTTGGAAGAGGACTTTTATTTTCAGAAGTATTTTAATAATATTCTGAGTATTTGGTCCCAATTCTTAGACTTTTTTAAGGATAATTCTCTGAGCCCTCAAATCAGAGACTACTTCTTTGCTAGCTATTCTTCCAAACTCCCTGCCAGTTCATTTTACTCAGTGAACTATAAGCGAGAAACAAGCAAACATTAGTAACTGCCCTACAACAATGCAGTAACTATGTTTAATAATAACTGCTCTGCTACTAACATATATGATTTTATTTATTTATTTGAGAGAGAGAGAAAGAGAGAGTGAGCAGGAGGGAGGGGAAAAGAGAATCTAAAACAGACTCCAAGCTGAGCCCAGAGCCCAAAGTGGGGCTTGATCCCACGACTGTGAGATCATGACCTAAGTTGAAACCAAGAGTCCACGGATGCTTAACTGACTGAGCCACCTAGGCGCCCCAAGATGAGACTTTCCAAGCCACTGATTAAGAGTGGTTAACGGCCTATACACCTTGCCTATGTTTAAGCTTTAGCAGACACCTTTATTTATAAATAGTATTTCAAGGTGCATGTTGCATTAATATTTCAAGGATTAAAAGCATAAACTCCTTTTTAACAGATTAAATTGCAATATTAAACAATGTAATTTAGTGTAACATATGTCCTAGTAGCTTTTAGTTTCATATTTAAGTAACATGATATACCCTTAAGATGAACAAAGTGCAAGTTCTTTAGGCAAATAACCATCTCTATGTGAATAGGTTGGTTTTGCTATGCAGGCCCAGAAGAACCCTTGAGTAGCAGTCCAATCTAACCCTAATTACTGTCAGAGAGAACAGCTCAGTATCCTTTTAAAGTCAAAACGCAAATCATCACCCCTGGCAGGCGCTGATTAGCATTCAGATAGAAAATACTGAATAACTCCATTCAACAAGATAATTAACTTATCTGCACCCATAAGGATATAATGCTGCTCTAAAACAGACCAAGGCAAATACCAAGATAAAAGTCACTTCTTTTATGGTCTATGGCATAGAACTCTGGACCTAAGTCAAGTATTCATCCAGGCATTTGAGAAGATCCAAAATTGCTTTTTGAGGTCAATTTATTTACATCCTTCCAAAAGGGAACCTTATTAACTTATCTTCCTGAAAAATAGGGTGGCATTCTGTCTGGATAAAAGAACAGTCTGGAACATTAAACTGTTGGTGGGAATATAAATTGGTGCAGCCACTGTGGAAAACTGTATGTTGGTTCCTCAAAAAAATTAAAAACAAAATATCATACGATCCAGTAATTCCACTTTTGGGTATTTACTGAAAGAAAATGAAAACGCTAATCCAAAAAAGACCTTTGGTATGCACACACACACACACACACAAATACTACTCAGCAATGTGAAAAAGGATAAATCTTGCCATTTGTGACATGAATGGACATAGAAGGTATGATGTTAAGTGAAATAATTCAGATGAATACCAAATATTTTTACAAATACCATTTGATTTCATTTATATGTGGAATCTAAAAGACAAAACAAATGAACAAACAAGAACAGAAACAGATTCATAAATACAGAGAATAATCTGGTCATTGCCAGAGGTGAAGGGGATTAAGAAGTATAAACTTCCAGTTATAAAATAAATAAGTCACGGGAATGAAAAGTACAGCATAGGGAATATAGTCAATAATACAGCAATAATGCTGTATGGTGAGAGAGGGTGCCTATACTTAATGTTGTAAGCATTGCATAATGAATAGAATTGTGAAATCACTGTATTTGAAACTAATATAATATTGTATGTCAACTATGCTTCAAATAAAAAGGGGGAAAGAGATAAAGTTACTTTTGCTACCAGTGCCTCTGTTATCTTAAACATACAGTATTCATTACAGTCAAAGATACAACGCAGGTGGCTTGTCAAAGCCCCGCCATCTCAATGTGTTGCTAGGTAAGTGTTTGGGATAGGCTAATCATCTATCCTTTGTCATTCTCAAAGCTCGGCCACTCATACAGAGGTCTCACTTCACCTCAATGAAGAAAAATGCTTTTTAATAGTAATTTTAATATAACTTTGGCATTCACTGAGGTTTTATATATGAAGTTATTATCTGGAGAAAATTTCTAATATTCTATAAAATTCATACTGAAGACAGTTTTCAATAGTTCCCATCCAAGGATGTAGATAAACAATACTTCTTTGAGGTAACAGTAAAGAATGGGAAGCTCAAAACTGAATTTAGAAATGCCCAAGTATGAAACTCTTGATCACTTGTCCTTATGTTAATGATTTTCCTATACCAGGAGCCACCACAAATCCCTTCTGGAAGTAGGCTAGATAAAAACAAGTAGATCAACTGCACATGAACTCCAGATCTTTCCCAACTATTTCAAAATATGACACAGTACAATTACCTGTGCACCCTGTCAGCTTGTCTTTAGCTGAGTCTAGCACAGTCTATTGGGAAGAAGGACAAGATAGCTTACCTTCTCATTCATTTAATTAGAATTTATTGAATACCTATGGAAAAATGCACTCTAATGAGTACTGTGATATTAAGATTACATGCCAAACCTTGGAGGATTCATTGTCTGGATGCCTATATATTTCTCAACTCTTTGTATTTCCTCTCCAAAAACAGGGTCACTGAGTTAGACAGACCCTGTTCACCCACAGCTCTTACTTGCTGCACGATTTGGGGCTGATTAAATAACCACTCTTCATCTATAAAAACAGGGAAAATACCCCTATGGTTGTCACAAACACTAAACAAGATAACCTATGGAAAAAAATCACCTAGCATGTCCCCATACTCTTTATCTCTGTACTCTTTAAATGGTGGTTTCCTCTTTCCTTTCTTCCTTCCTAAGAGAACCTGGCCCCAGCTAAGTACTCTGTTTTTCCTTCTAGACTATAAGCTCCATGAGGGTAAGTAACTGACCCTTAAAGGGTATTTGGTAAATAATACATGAATGAAATAATGAATAATCAGTAACCAAGAATTTGTCTTATATTCTTTGTTTTAGGATTACTTCGAATTAAAACCACAAAACTCACCCATTGGAGTCTACCCTTAGAGGTCTGCCCAGATCTTTGTGCCTCTACAGATACTTGAATGGAATACAAAGCTCCACCTGGGAAGCCCTTGCTCCTACATATTATCCCAGTGATTTATTTTAAGCCAGTTATTAAAGCCATTTGAACTCTGTGCTACCAAGTATGCAAATTGAATCAACTTGCTATGCCTTAATTAAAGAAAATGAGTTTTAGTTAATGACCATATAAACCAATAAAAAACATTTACTTTACACCTTTAAGTGATGCAAATTGAATATTTCACATACAAACAAATTTATTCTTGACTGAAAGACTGGTTTATACTCAGGAGCATCACAGGATAAACCAACTCTCAACAGCAGTGTTCCTGTTTCAGTTTCCTTCTTATTTTTCCCTTGTAATAAATTTGGATGCATTAACTTTTTTTTGCAATACCCTCACTTTGCCAATTATAATACTTTATCAGGAAAAAGTGTTAATTTAAAAGCAAGCAAAAATTTATGCAAGCTGGAATAATATTACATGTTATCCCTAAAAATAAAAGAAATTTTCTCTTTGCTTAAGCTTTTCCAATCTCTCCACCCATCAAATAAATGGAAAAAGTTTGTGTTTTCACAAAGAAAGCTGCATAATTGTTGATATAGTCACCTGAATCTATGGGTAAATTGAACGAATATAAAACAAATTCTCATAAAAGACATATTAAAACCAACTACAAAACTGTAAGCTGAAGAACTTTATAAAACAATGATTAGGAGAGTAAAACAATATAACTTTCCTCAACTTTATTTACTAATTTTAATATAAAAAGTACTATCACTTAGATGTTATTGATGAACTTTTTTTAAAGGAAAATATGACAATACCCAAAGAGAGAACTATTAACAAATATGTCTGAAGACCTCTCACATTAGCAATAGTATTATATAATAAGCAGAAGCTTGAGACCTGTGGCTATGATTTTTAAAGTATATTTTGAACGCTACAAACCAAGATTATCAATAACAGTTCTAAAATGGCATTTCCACAAGTCTGTCAATTAATTGGATAAAACTCTTATTAAAAAAGTAAAAATACAATTTTGAATAAACAACATTAAAGGTCAGTAGCTTAGCAATCACTCAGCAATAGTCCATTCACTTTATCTTGTAAGTAAGGAAGCAAAAAAATTGGCTCTTCTCCACAGTCTGATATCCCCTATCAGATTCACTCTGCTTCCTCACAGGTCCCCATAGTCCCCAGAACACATTCATGTCACCTAGTAGTGGTCTGAGGTCAGCCAACTGCCTTCTGTTACCTTGTCTGTTAGCTCGAGAGGCCTTTGTGCTTTAGTTCTTTTAAATAAATGATCCCAAAGTTTCTCAGACTACTGCTGGGTCATGAAAGCAAAGAACTGTTGCAGTATTTGGGGAGGTTTGGGGAAGCCATTCTTTAATTATCAGACTAGGGACCTGGATACTATTCAGGTCCAGTAGCACTAACATCTACTTTCTTGTCTTCAATCATACAACTTTAGATAAATGAGTTCAATAAAGATGCAGGATACAAATTAATATATAGAAATCTGTTGCATTTTATACATTAACAATGAAGCAGCAGAAAGAGAAATTAAGAAAACAATCCCATTTACAATAGCACTAAAAATAATAAAATACCTAGGAATAAACTTAGCCAAGGAGGTGAAAGACCTATCTATACTCTGAAAACTAAAACAGTGGTCCAAGAAACTGAAGATGACACAAACAAATGGAAAGATATTCTATGCTCATGGATTGGAAGAGCCAATACTGCTAAAATGTCCATACTACCCAAAACAATCTATAGATTTAATGCAAGCCCTATCAAAATATCAACATTTTTCATAGAACTAGCACAAATAATCCTAAAATTTGCATGGAACCACAAAGGCCCCCAAAGAGCCAAAGCGATCTTGAAAAGGAACAAAGCTGGCAGCCTAACAATCCCAGATTTCAAGACATACTACAAAGCTGTAGTAATCAAAACAGTATGATCCTGGCACAGAAACACACACAAAGATCAATAGAACAGAATAGAGAGCCCAGAAATAAACACATGCTTATTTGGTCAATTAATCTATGATGAGGCAAGAATATGCAATGGGGAAAAGACAGTCTCTTCAACTCATGGTTTTGGGAAAACTGGACAGCTATATGCAAAAGAATGAAACTGGACCACTTTCTTATACCATACACAAAAATAAACTCAAAATGGATTAAAGACCTACATGTGAGACCTGAAACCATAAAATTCCTAGAAAACATAGGCAGTAATTTCTTCGACATTGGCTGTAGAAACATTCCCTTAGACAAGGGAAACAAAAGCAAAGTGAAAGGATTGGGACTACACTAAAATAAAAAACTTCTGCACAGCAAATGAAACCATCAACAAAACGAAAAGGCAACCTACCGAATAGGAGAAGATATTTGCAAGTGACATATCTCATAAGGGGTTAATATCCAAAATATATAAAGAACTTTTATAATTTAAGACCAAAACACCAATCTGATTAAAAATGGGCAGAGGATCTGAATAGACATTTTTCCAAAAAAGACATACAGATGGCCAAAGGACACATGAAAAGATGTTCAACATCACTCGTCTTCAGGGAAATGCAAATGAAAATTACATGAGATATCACTTTACACCTGTCAGAATGGCACAATACACAAGAAATAACAAGTGCTGGCAAGGATGTGGAGAAAAAGGAACACTTGTGCACTGTCGGTGGGAATGCAAATTGGTGCAGCCACTGTGGAAAACAGTATGACGGTTCCTCTAAAACTTAAAAATACAATTACCATATGATCCAATAATCTCACTACTGGGTATTTACCCAAAGAAAATGATAACACTGATTTGAAGATATGTGTACCCCTATGTTTATTGCAGCATTATTTACAATAGTCAAGACATGGAAACAACCCAAGTGACCATTGATAGATGAAGAGATGTAGAAGATGTGATGTTTACACTTGGTATATTACCCAGTCATAAAAAAATGAAATCTTGCCATTTGCAACAACATGGATGGACCTAGAGGGTAAAATGCTAAGTGAAATAAGTCAGTCAGAGGAAGACTAATACCATACGATCTCACTCATATGTGGAAATTTAAGAAACAAAAGAAAAAAAAAGAGAAAAGAAACCCCCCTCCCCCAAAAAACCAGACTCTTAAATACAGGAAACTGGTATTAACACAAGGGAAAGGGGTGGGAGGATGAAATAGTAAAGGGGATTAAGAATATATTTATCTTGATGAGCACTGAGAAATATATAGAATTGTTCAATCACTATATTGTACACTCAAAACTAATATAACCCTGTTAATTGTATTTGAATTAAAGAAACAAAGAAACAAACAAATACTGGTTAACAATAGAAAAAAAATTATTTGATTTAGGAGGACTCCAGTTCCTATTCCCCCAACCTTTTTTGAAAAGGCTATGGGGAGGGAACCCACTACCCATTTTCTCTCCCACAGACAGCTGAAGACAAGCCCTATTTAAAGGTAGGTAGCTGAATTTACTTATACTTAACAAGGTGGGACAGAAATATTAGTAAGAGACAACAAATTCTCAAAAAGAAACAGAATTTCTTTTTTCATTGCTTTAATTTTTCATACTCCATTCTATTGATAATATTAGAGCTACCACAAGTCATTCCAATCAAATAGCTATAGAACCTTGAGGAAACCACCAGCTCCCTGGGTCTGTTTTCTCGTTTTTAAAATAAAAGAGCTGAACACATTGATCTCCAAGGTCCGTTTATATTGGAATATGTCTTATTTATATTCTCAATTGAATTATAAGGCAGATTAAACATAGACTTATCTAATTGTCCTTTAAGGCAATGATCTCCAAAATGGGGCATATAAGGCAATTAATAAGAGGGCTGGGACAAAATATTCAAACTTTTAATTTATACAGGTTTCTAATGCACAGAGTTAGGAAAAACATTTAGTTTTACTGATCTTTAATATTCTGACACTGGTATCCTCACTGGGCCTGTGGGAGATCAGAGCTCCACAAACTGGGGGTGTTGACAGCGAAACACTCTCTTTTTGTCCATTCTCAACATACAGCATGTTGCTTGTGTCTGGTTATGGGGATTTACAGGTATTGGATGCATACCAGATGGACAAGAGGCTTACAATGCTTTCTTTGAAAGGATCTCAGATTAAAAATAATACCAATTATGCAAAATTAGTGAATGAGTAAAAAACAGCTGGGCCAACACTCTTCCTTTTCTTAAAACAAGTTTTTTGGTCAGCCTCATTATATGAGGTAAAACAGTGACTATGGAATTAGATTAGCTCTGACATGACGTTGTCCTCCCAAATCAAAATTATCAAGAAGTACTGCGAGTGTCCAGTCTCCTTAATTCTGAACCTTTTCCTTAGTGTATAATGGGTTTTGAAGTATTTGTTAAGAATGATAGCACACATACAAAGATTTTTTAAAAGACTTCAAATACACAGTGACGGAATTTTATACAGCTAAGGGTATACAGTGAACAAAGGTGGAAGCCGTGTATGTGCGAGAGTGGACGCTACTGCTGTTGGATGCGTATTGAGAGTTTAGCGGAGTGCCTCCATGGTATTGCTGCATCAGCGTTCAAGTGGCCTGTGGGGCCCTCCAACAACGCTAGCCCCTTCCTCATGCAAGCGCATGTCCTGCAGAAGAGCCCGCAGAAGCGCAAGCAAATGCAAGTCCCTGATGTGATTCCCCGCCCCCCCATTTGCCCTTGTGATCAACAGTCTCCCTCGCCTCCCAGGGCCTTTCTCCCTTGTGCACTCCTTAGAAAAGACCCCTGTGGCGCTCAACCAAAACCTCCGCTCTTTTTGGTTTGATTTGACCATTCTGGCCTTAGCCTAGGGCCTCAAAGGACTACACCCGCCCTAAGGAGGGCAGGTACCCCAGGTCCCCTCTGCCTGGACGTCTCTGTGTGGCCCCAAGAGGCTGCTGCGTACCTCCTCATGACCTGTGACTAATAAATTTCTCTATTTTAATTTCTCTGTGGTCTTTTGTTGAACTGTAGCTCATCACCTGGCACCTTGTGCTCCGTTGAACAAAATCAAAACAATGTGCCATGGCACAGTGCAAAACAGGATCTGTGTGGAACCACACAGATCTGTGCCGGACTCACAGCCCTACCACACAACTAGCTGTCATCTGGCTAAGTCTCTGAAGCTCCGGTTTCTAAACTGTGCAGGCAGGAAAACAATGCCCATCTCATAGGATGGTTGTGAGACTTGAACAGGAAGGTCTCGATAAATTTTAATTCCTTTTTCCTTACTCTTAATTATGCCAAAAAAACAAAACAAAACAAAGACGTACTTGTGTAGTAATGGAGGGCAAGAATTTAGTGTGGTACTATTTAAAATTGCATTATTTGTTTCTGTTCGGTCATATAACACAGGAATTGGCCCCACAACAGAGTTTGTCCGTGTTAAGCTGAGATTTAAGAACTGAATTGGCAGCTTTTGTTAAACTCACCACATTAAAATCTAGATTTTCTTCAACCCATGATTTTGCCTCTTCAAATTCCTCTTTCATTTCCATTATAAAAAGTGTATCCAGGGCATCTACTATTGTTGCTCCTTTAATACTACCTGAAAATATCAGAAAAATATTTATTGATTAAAATATTTGACAGAGACATACAAACAAATTGACCATACTTGGAAAGGGAGAGGAAGAGGATAATACTGAATTTATTAATAAACATAATACTGAACACAGTCTAAGATTCTTTCACTGAAAGAAAATTTAAAAGCTGCATTAAAACCCAGCTAATAATTATCACAGGCTATGGATTGATACACTAATCTTTAAAGTTTCTTCTGAGCTGTAGAAAATATCCCTTAGAAATTTCATTTGTGACTGCATTCTCTAGCAAGAAAAAAAGGATCTGAAACAAAGGAGCAATGCACATATTAATTTTAATGTAATCACATCCAAGTGCACCTGTGCAAAACTTTTAACTATAATTAGATCTAAAATTATGATAGCTCTAATAAGTCATTATTCAAAAATGGAATTCACCCCCTCTTTGAAAACCTGACTGATCCTAACCTCCCCTCCTACCCACCCAGCCCGTCTTGACTCTATGATTCATTTCCTCCGAACCCCCTTGACGTCAAGATTTTACACTGGTCTTGCACTTATCACTTTCTGCCTTTCAGTGTAATTACTTGTGTGCATCTCTTTTAGTCTGCAAACTTCCTCAGAATGGAGAAGTCATGTCTTCTTCATCTGCACATTCCATACTAAGAGTCTTAGTATGTTTCAATGCTTAATAATAATTTAAAAAATCATCAACATATTAACAGAGAACCAAATAATCTCTTTGATAAAGATTATGACAAATTTACACAAAACTGAATTATTAACGATACAAGCAACTTTCATAAGGATAAAAGCAAAAACAGAATTAGATTTTAAAAAGTTATAGTAAATAATGAAAAACTAAAGGCTTCTGAGTCTGTATGAAGTTTCTGAATTTGTCCTCAATTCCTGTGTCTTACTGCCCATGCTTACTGAAAACACTACTTTATAAAAACATCTAAAATCACTTCTACTGCCACTACTCCAGGTTTGGGCTCTCTTCATCTCTAAACTGTGTCACTGTAATAGGCCCACCAGCCTTTCTTCCACTCTGCCAGCTCCTCCTAACTATTCTTATAATTCCCTACTCCCTACCTGAATTCCTACTTCATATGAATATCCGTACTTGAAAGATGAGTATCTACTGAACCATCTAATGCTTTGACAGCTATTTACACACAGGTCTTCTGCACTAGGCCAGGAACTCTGCAAAGACTTGCACTGTGTTGATTAACACCAATGCTGGAAGGAGAGCCAAGCACATGGAAGATCCTGAATAAATGGAGAAGCATAGTGTGGTGATTAGGACCGTGGACTCTGACCTTAGCCACACCTGGGTTCTGGCCCCAGCTCAGTTAATATGTGGCTAACACGAGGCAAGCTATTCTGAGGTGCATTTTTCTCATCTATAAAATGTGTATAATAATGAGGTTAAGTGAGATGTCACACAAATGGCACTTGGTACATAGTAAGTGTCAGTTGATACTGTTGTTTGTTATATGATTTGATACTGTTTAACACCTTCAGTTGCAGTATAAAAAGTCACATTTTCTATGGGGAATTAAGAAGTGTCAGAATGACTCTATCCCCTTCATCCTGTTACTTACAGGCAAAACTGTGCTGGTTAAAAAAGAATCCAGTGCAATAAGAAGGGCACTGGGTACCTCTGTGACCCAAGGAACCCAACATTTCTGTTACCTAGCTTCCTCACCTCCACAGTGGGAATGTTATTAACACCCCCAGGACCAATCACCAAGGCATGCTGTGAGGACCAAATGCAATAAAGCGTGCCAAAGTCGATAAATGGAAGTTCAGGTAACTGACCTAATCCATTCTCAATTTCTCTTCCATGGCACAAACAGGAGAAATCCAGAGCTAAAGTCGGGAGTCACCAAGATACAGTGAAGATCACCATGCAGGCTGCCTTGGCCCGCTTATCAATAAAGACACTACTTTTACCTGACAGGAAGCAGTTAATGGGGCTGACCAAATGTTCCTCAGCTGGGTCTCACCCCTGGAGCTAACACTCATGATGCTGTGCCTATATCCATTAAATGAGAATCTTTGGAAGTGTTCCCAGGCATTAGTATTTTTTTCAAGGGACGCAAGTGATTCTAATGTAGAGTGCTCTGTCTGAAGGACATACTATGCACAGTCGTTGCAGGTAACTCCAATCAGGTATGCAAGTTTCCTAGTAACATGGCCAGAGGGGCATACAAACATCACCACCCACAAGTTCTGTCAATTGCAGAAAAGTTACTGTCACTAGGAAACCAAAGCATACTCTACTCACCAAACAAACTGCTCGAATGGCCTTCTTTTGATATAGGTTTCAGTTCATTTAATCCCCAGGCATACCGTTTATAATTATTCCAAGCATGTTTCATCATCTGGGAAAAGAAATGAAAACAGGATTATAATTTGAATTTGAGAGGTTTTTGCTACAAAATAGATCATCTATTGAAGACCTAAATGTTAAAGCCTTAATACTCACTGCTTAGTTAAAAGGACAATTATTAACTAGGTGACAGTGGTACGAATACATTAGCACACACACACACACACACATACACATCGCCTCTTTATATTTACAAAAAATTTCTTTAAAAGAGCACATATTATTTTTTTATTTAAATTCAATTAGCCAACATACAATACATCATTAGTTTCAGATGTAGTGTTCAATAATTCATCAGTTGCACATAACACCCAGTGCTCATCACATCACATGCCCTCCTTAATGCCCATCACCCAGATACCCCATCCCCTGCCCCCCAGCAATCCTGTTTGTTTCCTATAGTTAAAGAGTCTCTCATGGTTTTTCTTCCTCTCCGATGACTTCCCATTCAGTTTTCCCTCCCTTCCCCTACGATCCTCTGTGCTATTTCTTATATCACCAACATCTGTCATTTCTTGACTTGTTAATTTTAGCCATTCTCACTGGTGTGAGGTAATATCTCATTGTGGTTTTGATTTGTATTTCCCTGATGGCTAGTGATATTGAGCACTTTTTCATGTGTCTGTTGGCCATTTGGATGTCTTCTTTGGAGAAATAAATGTCTGTTCATATCTTCTGCCCATTTCTTGGTTGGATTATGTTTTTTGGGTGTTGAGTTTGGTAAGTTCCTTATAGATCATGGATACCAGTCCTCCATCTGATATGTCATTTGCAAATATCTTCTCCCATTCCATAGGTTGCCTTTTAGTTTTGTTGACTGTTTCCTTTGCTGTGCAAAAGCTTTTTATCTTGATGAAGTCCCAATTGTTTAGTTCTGTTTTTGTTTCCCTCGCCTTTGGAGATGTGTCTAGCAAGAAGTTGCTGTGGCCAAGGTCAAAGAGGTTGCTGCCTGTGTTATCCTCTAGGATTTTGATGGACTCCTGTCTCACATTTAGGTCTTTCATCCATTTTGAGTCTGTTTTTGTGTGTGGTGTAAGGAAATGGTCCAGTTTCATTCTTCTGCATGTGGCTGTCCAATTTTCCTAGCACCATTTATTGAAGACACTGTCCTTTTTCCATTGGATATTCTTTTCTGCTTTGTCAAAGATTAGTTGACCATAGAGTTGAGGGTTCATTTCTGGGTTCTCTATTCTGTTCCGCTGATCTCTGTGTCTGTTTTTATGTACCGTACTGTCCCGATGATTACAGCTTTGTAATATAGCTTGAAGTCTGCCATTGTAATGCCACCAGCTTTGGTTTTCTTTTTCAACATTCTTCTGGCTATTTGGGGTCTTCTGTGATTCCATACAAATATTAGGATTATTTGTTCCAGCTCTGTGAAAAACTTTGATGGTATTTTGATAGGGATTGCTTTGAATGTGTAGTTTGCTCTAGGTAGCATAGACATTTTAACAATATTTGTTCTTCCAATCCATGAGCATGGAGTGTTTTTCCATTTCTTTCTATCTTCCTTGATTTCTTTCATAAGTATTCTGTAGTTTTTAGAACACAGATCCTTTACCTCTTTGGTTAGGTTTGTTCCTAGGTATCTTATGGTTTTTGGTGCAATTGCAAATGGAATCGATTCCTTAGTTTCTCTTTCTTCTGTCTCATTGTTAGTGTATGGAAATGCAACTGATTTCTGTGCACTGATTTTATATCCTGACACATTGCTGAAGTCTTGTATGAGTTCTAGCAATGTTGGGGTGGAATCTTTTGGGTTTTCCACATAAAGTATCATGTCATCTGAGAAGAGTGAGAGTTTGACTCTTTGCCAATTTGAATGCCTTTTATTTCTTTTTGTTGTCTGCTGAGGCTTGGACTTCTAGTACTATGTTGAACAGTGGTGAGAGTGGAATACCTGCCATGTTCCTGACCTTAGGGAAAAAGCTCTCAGTTTTTCCCCATTGAGAATTATATGTGCTGTGGGCTTTTTGTAGATGGTTTTTATGATATTGAGGTACATTCCCTCTATCCCTACACGGTGGAGAGTTTTAACCAAGAAAGGATGCTGTACTTTGTCAAATGCTTTTTCTGTATCAGTTGAGAGGATCATATGTTTCTTGTCTTTTATTAATGTGATCTATCACATTGATTGATTTGCGAATGTTGAACCACCCTTGCATCCCCGGAATAAACCCCACTTGGTCCTGGTGAATAATCCTTTTAATGTACTGTTGGATCCTATTGGCTAGTTTCTTGGTGAGAATTTTGGCATCCTTTTGGTGGGGTCTTTTTCTACTTTTGGGATCAAGGTAGTGCTGGCCTCATAGAATGAGTTTGGAAGTTTTCCTTCCCTTTCTATCTTTTGAAACAGCTTCAGAAGAATAGGCATTAGTTCTTCTTTAAATGTTTGGTAGAATTCCCCCGAGAAGCCATTCAACCCTGGACTCTCCTTTGTTTGGAGATTTTTGATTACTGCTTCAATTTCTTTGCTGGTTATGGGTCTGTTCAGGTTTTCTATTTCTTCCTGTTTCAGTTTTGGTAGTTTAAAAAGAGCACATATCATTTTTAATTCAGTTCCCAGTAACAGAAATTTAGCTTTTCGTAAAAGGATAAACCATTCGTACATTTATCTATTCCATTCTCATGAAAAGTTAACTCTGCAAAGAGTTTATATTTAAGATTCTGGTTTTTGCACAAGTTCTTTGTATTTTGTCAACCTCATAGTATATAGACAAATATACAAGGTTATCACTTTAAACACTTTGATGTATTTTGACCAAGTCTATGTGGAGAAGTCTAGATGATATAAATGAAACTCTATGATTATATCTAAATTTGGGGAAACTTCAGCTTGTTTTAATATAATCAATCTTGAATTGTATACATGTGTGTATACCTGTGTAACTGAAGACTGATTTTGTATACTCCCAATCTAGACTCCTTGTACCAAGAAGGTTTTTTTTTTTTTTAAAGATTTTATTTATTTATTTGAGAGAGAGAGAGAAAGAGAGACAGAGAGCATGAAAGGGAGGAGGGTCAGAGGGAGAAGCAGACTCCCTGCCAAGCAGGTAGCCCGATGCGGGACTCGATCCTGGGACTCCAGGATCATGACCTGAGCCGAAGGCAGTCGCTTAACCAACTGAGCCACCCAGGCGCCCCCAAGAAGGTTTTTAAAGGCCAAACCTCTCTGCCACAAATT
This sequence comes from Mirounga leonina, assembly GCF_011800145.1. Taxonomy (NCBI): domain Eukaryota; kingdom Metazoa; phylum Chordata; class Mammalia; order Carnivora; family Phocidae; genus Mirounga; species Mirounga leonina. The sequence continues at coordinate 73,480,189 of NW_023270807.1, forward strand.
ATATAAATTATTTTTAAATTAACTTTAATAAAGTTAATTTATCTACATATAATGAAAACCAAATTAATTTCTCCTGGCTTACAGATAAAGTTCTGACTTATTGTGCTAAACATTAACTCTAGTAGAAAGTGAACAATTTTCAAGGGGAGAAATTGTTCTAAAAGCCTGTCAAAATAGTTGCATAACCACTGTATAACAGCTGTAGAATTTTTTTATGACTCAAAGAATATAATTATTTTTGTATAAATTTTTTTAAAGAGGGCAAGGGACTCTTTATGTGTCTAGAATTTATTCATGCCACTATTCCCAATCCATTAGCAACAGTAATCAAAATGTGGACATAATCTGACAAGGTTCTCCTCTGGCTCCAAATTTTAAAATATCTTAAAAAGCATCACCTAAAGTTACAAATACCACATGAGGGCTGTTTATCACTAAAAATCTTCAGTGAGATCAATATAATTTTATTAATAAGTCTTCATATGTCCCCGAACACAATAATAAATGTCTTTCTTTAGCCAATTTGTATATTATCTTCCTATCTCACTACCATTACTATGAATAATAATTACCAAAAATCTGTACAATTTGCTGGGTACTCTGCTAAATGCTCTACATTCAGTATTGTACTCAGTTATAATTACAACTCTGAAATGTTGTATTACTATTATTTGGTACATAAAGAAACTGTGGCTTGGAAGTTAAAACCCAAAGTACTTTATTCAAGGTGATGTTATTTCTTCACAGCTGAAGAGCCAGGGTTCATCCCTGTGTTGGCCTGACTCCAAAGTCATGGCATTAACCAACACATTGCATCATCTTCCTTTAATGAGTCAGCATCAGAATCTTTCTTTGATGAATCAGACTGTTGATCTTCCACCAGTCAATAGAATGTGGACAAGGTAGCATTTTCAAGATTTTTTCCTTATAATTTTATTGGAAAGTATAATAGATTTAAGGATAAAATAACCTGATTTATAATCCCTATTATGCCACTGATTAGTCCCATAAACATGGATGAGTCATAGTTTTTATGAGACTTTATACGAAAAAAAATGGGATCATAATTTCTCATGGGTGTGTGTAAGGAATACATGAACATAGCCTGTGATTGCACCTGCTGTACTGCTTCCCACATGGTGGGTAATCACATGTGTATTGAATTTAAACTTATACTGAAACCAATTAAATTCACATCACAGAAAAAGAAACCAATGAGCCTCTGAAAAGACTAGGGATATGAAATCCACAAAAACACCTTGAGATTACATCTGAGTTTGATTTGGTTTTCCTATTAAATGTACTACATTTGGTAAACTTCATTCCTGTAAATTTCCAAAGACACTTTATAAATTCAAAAGCTTTTGAAATATACCTGACCCAAGATCAACCACAACAACAAAACTTTATGATGATTTGTTTCAGGTCTAAGTCTGAGTAGAAACCAGTGTCATATACTATTAATGACTCAAAGATGGCATAAATCATTCCCATAGAAGAATGCTGCTTTATCAGAAATTATCATCTATACAATGTACCACTAATACAGAACCTCCTTGAGTTACCTCTGTAGTATATATTAACCTTTCTCATCTTTTTTCCCCAAGGGAAAATCTGACACTAATTGCTTGGTTTCCTACATTTCAAAAGTTGCTGTGACACATTTCTCAAAATGGGTTCCTCATCCCATGGGATTTCTAGGGTTAGAGAGCGAAAAGAAAAAGAAAAAGAAAACCATGTGGTCAAAATACCTTGACTGGAGCATAAAGAGTGGTTTCTCCAGGACCTTGTGAAATGAGAAGGAATGGCCATGTTGTTAACTGATTCCAGTGGCTGATGACCTCTGGAAATGATTTACCAAGTTAAAGCCAAACAGAAGATATGGTGTGTGTGTGTGTGTGTGTGTGTGTGTGTTTAGAATAACAGAGAGAATGAACTCACAAGTCATATATAAAGTCGGCTTTGTAACTATGATTTATGACTTATACAAATATCTGAAAACATCGAAATGCTACTGGCTTCTAATTTTACAGTATTAAGCCACTAGCCAGCTGAGGGACCATGGGGATGAAGGCATTTAATCTCTCTCGACTCAGTGTGCTTATGAGCTGATAGGACAAGAAGGTCAATTCCAAAATTCAACTACTAACAAAGAAGTCCATGGATAGGATTAATCTTCATCTTCACATGCTCCTTAATTTTGTTTTGTAGTCTTTCATCAATTTAATTAGAGTTGTACAGCCTGACATCCCAAATAGAAGGATTAAAATAGCCCTAAACTAGAGGCTGATTAGGACTTCAAACACAGTAGTGAAACCCTCATGAAAAAAAAAGTCTTGAAAGCATAAGAAAGATTTATATTTTCCTGAATGCTTATAGTTGCATTAGTGAGGGGTATAGCTAACAGATGGTGTGAATGGAAACAGAAGAGAATGATACAAAATTCCAAAATACTAATCCATTATCTTGACCCAGAGAAACTGAATTAAGACATGAAATATCCAAAAAATAGCATTTTTCTCCTTGACTCTATGCTTATTAAAGATTCTTCCACTAGTGATTTCTTCTCAATTGGCATCAGGGCTAAGTAATTAAACAATGTCATTTATTGAGTGTCTGCTACACTATGAATAATAAGATGCTAAAGGATTAAAAGGAAAGTGTACATGAGTCTATCATGCTTATAATCTAATTGATAATGCGTGGAAGCTTAACATTGTCTCTTCTTACATACCCATAAATGTTTATAAATATAGCAGAATAAGAAAACTAATGTTGTACCCAACTCTACTGTTGTACCTAATGATTTATTTTCAATTTTACTTTATGACATATTCAAGGGCATGAGAAGCCACAACCAAAAAAAATGCTTGAATTTTCCCAGGTATGTATAGATTTCATAACTTACATTTTTATTGCTAGGAAATACCCTTCCAAATATTTTTATTTGCTGATGCTTTAGTCATATGATGTTAGGTTAGTCACAATAAATACATTAAAAATCTTTTTGAGAATCACACTGTTTTTGCCAGACAGATCTTATGAAGACTTGAGCTTTCACTGGCCCTTTAAAAAAGCCTGCAAGCTCAAGTCCCACTCATAGCCCCCTCCTGTGTGGCCTTACACAAATTTCCATCATTTGTACAGCATGATCAGAGTAAGTCCCTGGCCCCAGCTGACTGATCTAGGGCCTGATGCCCGACCCAAAGGCAGACAACTAAGGGCTGCCATGAGCCCTGGAGATGAGGTGCCTGGATCTGAAGCTCTCTCTAATGGATGGACCAACCCAACCCTCTACCTATGGAAGTATAACAGATATTCACAGAGAATCCAGAGGCCAGAGTGAGGGAGAAGCAGAGAAGTGCAAATACGCAAAGGGAAAAGGCCATAAAAAAGGAGTTATGAGGCAGATGAAACCAGAGAAAAGCAAGAGGAGGCTGGGAAGCAGACGTGGTGTCCCAGGGGAGTTAGGTTAGGTCTGTAGAGCTTATGTAGCACTACAAACAATGCTGCTGAATTCTGAATGTTGATGAATTCTCTTCTACTCCGTGAGGTGTGGCTCTGCCTGCTGAGATTGTTTACTTACTTCCCCATGTGTCCTTATAGAAAATGTCACTTATTGAAGAGGAATTTGTGAAAGAGCAGGTCACAGGTGCAGGCATCTGACAAACTGGGTTCATATCCCAGTTCCACCATCATTAATGTGACTCTAAGAGAGGCAAGGAATCTCTCTGAACCCACTTGCCACACCCATAAAATATAAATAAATAAAAGAACTAGCCTCATTAGTTACTATGATGATTAAGTAAAATAATGCATGTAAAGAGCCTAATACATTGCCTGACAAAGTAAGTGCATGATAGATTATAGGCACTATGCTTATTTTTATTAAAAATCTAAGCATGTCTCTGATCACTGTAATCTGAACAAGCATCATACATGTTCCTAATAACATATATAAATAGGAGGGGCAAATATACATAAAACCAGGCAAACTTATTTAGCACACAAACTCTAAATCTCTACATTTAAAAATATATACAACTATTTGGTATCCAAAAGGAGGAAGAAGAAAGAATGATGTAAGGCAATATGGGTCAACTTTAATTCTAAAGATTCATATACTGGCTTTCTCGAAATCTTAGTTGTGTTGGGTATGCTTGTATAGGGGGTTTGCTGGAGGGATTTGGGGGCTGATCTAGGGCATAGATATGCCCACAAGAGGCAGTAATGCACGAGCTTTATTGGCTGGTGCCTGCACAGGGCTGCATGAAAAGTGGAAGTCCTTCACAGCAAGACTGTCCAGGGGCACCTGGGTGGCTCAGTCAGCTGAGTGGCCGACTCTTGGTTTCGGCTCAGGTCGTGATCTCAGGGTTGTGGGATCAAGCCCAGTGTAGGGCTCCATGCTCAGTGCAGAGTCTGCTTGAGATTCTCTGTCTCTTCCTCTCCCTTTGCCTTCCCCAGCCCCCACTCGCACATGCACACTCTCTCTCTAAAACAAATAAATATATAAAATCTTAAAAAAAAAAAAAAGGAAAGACTGTCCAGAGGCTTAAGGAAAAGAAGCCAGCCTCCAGAAAGAAAGGAGAGCAAGGGAACTCCTGGGAGTTAGCTTACATGCTAAGTGACTTCGCTCAGAAGCATGAGAGGGAGTCTCTGGGTCAGAGAACTCCAGAAGGGAGTAGCAGCCTGAGGTATTAAAACCACAAGGCCCTATCTTATCAATGGTCAACAGATGCTGGGTAAGGTTTCACAGAGTATGTAAAGCAGGCAGGCTGTAAATGGCTAAAACTCTGCTTGTATTTCTTTCTTTCTTTTGTAATTAGATGTGTAAAAATGTGAATTTAGTATGAGTGGGCTACTGAGCTAACAATATTTCAGCCTACATACATGAGCAACTCAAGGGCCAAAAGACAGAGGCCACCTTTGGCTCATTTATGTAACAGCTTGCCATTTGGCACTAAAGGGAAGAAACTGTAGTCCAGTGACACTCACATTCCCCTGTTCTAGAGGACATGAGGGGCTGTGCCTGGTTCAGGCGAGGTCTAGGGTGTGAGGTCAACCCACCTCACTGATTGTTAAAGCAGAAATGGATAGCCTTCATTCTTAAAATTATACTTTAACAGTTGATTCTTTGAGAAACACGGATCTTAAAAGCCTGACAGTAGATTCTATCAAACTGTGCCCGAAATTTGATTGTTCCATGAAAGTACCTTCTGGAACTTTCAGATAAAATCTCAACACAAAACACTTTTAGATCACTGTATCAATTTTCCTTCTTTTAGCCTTTGAAGGACTGGGAAGTGGCAGAAAAGAAAAATACAAAGTCATTTCGGGGAATCAAGTCACAGCTTCTCTAAAACCTCAGTTATCCACCAGAAAAGAATTTCTAGGTGTGTGAACACAAGACAACAATCTAGCCACGCCTTCTTCTTATCTGAAGCGGCAACGCTGCTTACATTTCCCTGTGGGAATGAAGGCTGAGAGAACTGGAAGGAGCATCAGGCCAGGGAGAGATCTGATGCTGAGAGAGAGCAAAGCAAGCAGGCTTCCCCTGGGAAAGACAGAGCCCTGCCACCTAAGAGTCTGATTTCATAAACCCTTAGTTTTCTCATCTTTAAAAAATAATAATCAATTGTAACAAAGGTACCACTGTGGCGCCTGATGTTAATAGTGGGGTGTGTTGGGGCAGGGATAAATGGGAACACTCTATATTTTCCATTCTGTTTTGCTATGAATCTAAAACTGCTCTAAAAAAATGAAGTATATATTTAAGAAAAGAGTAACATCACCTTCCTCACAGCATGGTCAAGATATCAAATCAGATAATGCACCTGGCTGGTAGAAGAGGTCCAATGAACACTGCGGGCCTCCATCCACACTACCTCCTCACTGCCCTCCTAGGCCACAAGAATTAAGCAGAGATAAGGGAGAATAGCTTGAAAAAAAAGAGGACACTTAGCTACCCTCAGAGTAGGCAAGGCAATTCAAGAAGTGAATTAACAGGATAGAAAAGGAAAGAGGCCAATGTCACCTAGAGATGACAGGATGCAGAGCTGGGTATAACAGCATTTACAGAGACTGCAGGCCTGGAGTGTACCACAATTACAGCATTTAGCATCCTCTAATAGGCATCGAGATGCAGTGAAGACAGTCCTGGGAATGATGCTCCTCTTGATGCAGTTCTTCACTGAGCAAGGCCTGAGTCCAGTACCCTTCTATCTGTCATTGCCCAGCATGAGAAAAACCGCCCCAGCCATGACAGTTTCCAATTTTACCCCATATCAAATTAAAACATTCATTCATGAGCCTTGCTCAATTTATCTCTTTCAAATGCTGAAATAGATTAGTTCTCTGTCCCTTTCTCCAAGGCTGCGAAAGTGTTCTGTTTCCAAGATTCTTTTTCCAAATGTTAAAATGCCAATTGCTACTTATTGAGTACCTATTGGTGGTACGATGTGAATTATAAGTGAGGCTAGAGTAGGATGCCAGATTTAGGAAATAAGAAGATTCCATGTGACATAAACTTACATATAATATATTATGTTTATCTGACATGCAAATTTTAACAGAATCCTGTATTTCATCCAGCAACCCTAAGACGGAAGGACAGAACACATTCAATACCTGCTTCCGTGTCCAGGACCAGCTCCTCGCTTGTGCCCTGCTCTACCTTGGGCCTGAAAGAGGGACTAAAAACTCAAGGGCCAGACAGAAACAGAATGGCCAGGTCCAGAGCAACTGGAAATGATAGGGCAGGTGGTAAAACAGGAGTGAAGGCCCTGACTAAAGCAACTGATAAAAAATACTAAGCTTGCTTTTAAAAGTTTGAGCCAGGTTTTGAGAGGTCTAGAGAAAAAAAAAAAATAGTTTGCTAGCTAAGGAAAAAAAATATCTGTGAGCCACAGATCAGCCCACAGACGAGCAGTTTGCAGTGCCGTCTCTGGTTTACAGGCACATGTCTAGATCTGACCGCACTGTGTTTCGGTCTGTGGGCATAGTGCTTACCCACGTGCACTCAGCGGGCAGCCCCTGGCCCACCTGTGGCAAAGGCTGCCCTCGCCACCTGCTCTAGGACTGTGCTGGCCCCACCGTCGGTGCTGTCTCTTCGCCAAGAATGACTGGAGTTAGCAAGGTCCTTGAGACCCGAGATGTATAAAGCATAATGCATACACATCTCCGCAATTCTCTTCTGTTGGATTTCACATTTTAGAAAGCATTTAGAATTTTAAATGCTCTGTTTTATAAATCGAACTGCAGGAGTCGAAAAGGAAGAAGTGGCTGAAACCTGCCAATCATCTATCACAGGGCACCATAAGGGGAACTTGATAGCAATTTACCACACACTCTTCACAATGTCCCTGTGAGGTATTATTACCCCATTTTACAGATGAGAAAGCTGAGGCCAAGCACAGGTGCAGAGGAAGAGCAAGGCTGTGAACTTACTGGTTCTGATTCTTGTCACTATACCATTTAAGAGAGCCCCCCCCCCCTTTTTTTTTGCTCTTGTCCACTTTTTTTTTTTTTTTTTTTTTTTTTAAGATTTTATTTATTTAGAGAGAGCACACATATGTGTGGGAAGGGGCGCGGGGAGAGGGAGGGAGAGAATCTCAAGCAGACTCCTTCGAGCCAGACGTGGGACTCCATCTCACAACCCTGAGATCAGGACCTGAGCTGAAACCAAGAGTCGGATGCTTAACCAACTGAGCCACCCAGGTGCCCCCGCTTCCTGTCAACCTTAAGGCCGTCAAACCCAGCCTCTAAGCCTTCCCGCTGCTCTGCATATCCAGGGCAGCCCTCTCTGGGGTCCAAGGAGATGGCCAGGCCTGGCACCAAATGGCATTCACCAAACCAAGCTTGTGAGCCAGCTCAAGGAAAGAAGCTTGCAGCACTGCCTCTCCCTGTCTGCCTTGCATCTTTCATGTCCTTCCCTCCCCTCCACCTCAGCGTGCCTTCTGTCCCCAGCTCTCCTCCTGGCCCTGGAGACTACCTGCGCAGAGAAGATGGACGCCCCGCTCCGTCACTGGATTTGTGGAGAACCGTGGATCCCTCTCCTTCACACCAAGCAGCCGACTGCACCTACACCTGTTCTCTTCAGCTGCGCCAGTTCCTGAGCTCTATCACTAGCACTTGGGTTTCCTTGGCCAGTTTTTCTTTCATTTTCACCACCACTCTTCTTTCTTGTCTCTGTGTGAGCAATTTGTTTGTCACCAGGTACTTGGAGCTGCTCTTAACCACTGAGTGGGTATGTACGTGTGCGTATTTTCTTCAGGGTCAGATGTCCTGAATTCTCCCACAGCCAGTTTTGGTATACCTTTTTTTTCTAAGACAGCAGGAGATACATAAAGGAGGAGTGATTATTTAATGCTCTTGTATGAACCCCAATGGGCCACTGAGCATTAATTCCCCAGTGAGCTGAAAGAGTGGTGAGGCAGTAGCAATCTCTTCATAAAAAGAGTCAGAATGCTTGACAAAGCCAGTTTTAAAACAGGAGAATTCTAGTTAATCGCTACTTGTGAGGACAGATTGTCCCGTTTCTAAGAAGTATCTTATTCCCTAAGAAAGAGCCAGTTTTTCTAGATCAGGGAGCTGGATCATATGCTATTTAATGGTTCTCTTTCTTTGTGACCAAATTCTGACATTACTTTATAAAACTTCTGTGCTGTTACTAAGTGGAGGAGGGTACAGGGCAAACAACAACAATAGCAACAAAACAAACCAAAACAAACAAAAACCTCCAAACCAAAAGAACAATGCCCAAACTTGACTAAAATGTTTAATACATATCTCTAAAATTTCTATGGGATAGTAAGTTAACATATCAAAAGAGGTTAGAAAAAGGTTTGTCGATCTGCGAGTATCTAGTACACACCTTTCTTGGGAAGAAGCACTATTACTGAGAACGTTTTGTACATCAACAAGCTCTGCATCAGCTGAGGGTCTATCACTGGCATTTACTTCCTCACCCAATATATCGGTCTGGTGGTTAAGGACTACGGCCTCTTTATACAGAGGTGTCCCTCGAGTTCAAAGGTTCAACCTCAGGGTTTTGAGTCTGTTTGATGGTTTTTAATTGACCTAAAACTGCATTCATTAGATTACCGCTGCTGAGACCTCTGGGGTCACTGGGAGGCCAGCAAGGGTTCCTGTGCTGGCCCGATGCCAGCTAATCCTCCCTGCCTGGTCCCCAGGCTTTTCCAAACTGGGAAGCATCAGCAGCTACAGATCGTGGTGAGCAATCAAGACAAACTGGTGTCCCTTGTTGGGATATCACGAAGCTCTCTTTGTTCTAAGAAGGAGATCTAAAATATTTTTCCATAGAAAACAAATACTAGTCTCATGGAGGGTCTCATCTCAAAAGATTTAAGTTTTAATATTTCTAATAAAAAAGCAAGTCCACACATTCTTTTAACTCATGCACGTCATTCTACAGCTTCAAATTTTCACTACATTTATCTTTTTTGCACTAGTCACACAATGATGTTTTAGAACTGAAACATGCTCTCTTTAAGGGACTTGCTTACAGATTTGTCAAGTTCCTAAAGACAGATAACTTTTTGTTTTTTAATATTCCTTTTTCATTTTTATTTTATTTTATTTTAAAGATTTTATTTATTTATTTGAGAGAGAGAAAGCACATGAGAGGGGGGAGGGTCAGAGGGAGAAGCAGGCTCCCCGCCGAGCAGGGAGCCCGATGCGGGACTCGATCCAGGGACTCCAGGATCGTGACCTGAGCTGAAGGCAGTCGCTTAACCAACTGAGCCACCCAGGCGCCCCTAATATTCCTTTTTTAAACTTTACAAATACTATGAGTTAGAACATAATTAATGCAAAAGATTAGCTTGAGATTTATATAAAAATGGGCAAAAATCAGGTATTTATTTAATTGTATTATCTTTTTTTTTTTTTTTTTTTGGAGGTAAACAAACTAGCCTTAGATAGTCAAACCCGATTCTTCTTCAGTTAGCAAAAGGGTTACAGGGCATAAGTGTTCCCTTTTCTTTTTTTTCCTTTCTCATGTATTCTTCAAATAGGCTTTATTTTTTAGTGCAGTTTTAGGTTCACAGTGAGACTGAACAGAAAGTAGAGATTTCCCATATACCCGCTGCCCAAACACCATACAACCACCTCCACTATCAGTATCATGTGGCAGCATGATGTATTTGTTGTATCAATGAAGCTACATGACACATCATAATCATCCAGGTCCACAGTTTACATTAGGGTTCACTGTTGTTCTTGCACATTCCATGGATTTTGAAAAATGTATAATGACTTGTATCCACCACTATAGTATTATACAGAATAGACTCACTACTGTACAATCCTCTGTGCTCCAGTTATTCATCCCTACCTACCCCCCCACTCCTGAAACCAATGATCTTTTTTACTGTCTCCCCAGTTTTGCCTTGTCCAGAATTTCATATAGTTGGAATTATATAGTATATAGCCTTTTCATATTGGCTTTTTTTTTACTTAGTAACTATGCATCTGAGGTTCCTCTGTATCTGAATTTGCATGGCTTCATAACTCATTTCACTTTAGACTGAATAATATTCCATTGTCTGGATGTACCACAGTTTACGTATCCATTCACCTTCTGAAGGATATCTTGATTGCTTCCAAGTTTTGGCAATTATGAATAAAGTTGCTAATAAAAAAGAAGTGGCAGGACACAATTGTTTTCTTTTCAAATTAAAACCAGTTAAAGGATTATAAATTGTAATTTTGTAAGTTAGTATTATTTGAAGGTAGAATGTATTAGTTATAAATGTATTAGTTATAAATGTCACACAGTATAGGAGAATAATTTTTAAACCTTCTGAAATGATTACCCTTAAAATTGTTCATTATTAATGAATAGTTGGATGCCCATTACATTCTAGAATCCATGATTTTATATGATTCTGAAAGTAATCCTTCTGTATACTGGAAGTAACAGTTTTAGACATTAACTGGGCATAGCAATAATAAAAATGTTGTTATTAAAAGGTGGTATTTTAAAAATTACTTGTGAAAAGCAATATTTATGTATTTTAAATACCAGAAGTGTTGGTTCCTGAGTACAATCTTGGAGTAGCAACTAGTAATTCTACAAGATTTATAATCCATAATTGGCACATCACATAAGGTACTTTCTTATCATCCTTAATAATAGAGCCAGCATGTATGGAACATTTATGTGGCAGGAAATACGTAAAGCATTTACATACTCACAACAACCCTGCAAGGAAGGTAGTCTCCCCACTGAGATTCCCACTGCACAGATGAAGAAATCAAGAGGTTATGCCATTTTCCCAGGGTCAGACCTCTAGCAAGTGGTGGAGGTTGGCTCTGAATTCAGGCTGATTCCAAAGCATATGACATACTGTCATGTACGCTGTCCTGAAGTAAACATATGACCCCTGCAATCTGGGGAATTTGCCTTTCAAATAAGCTTCCGAAAAACTATTAACTCATGTGTTACTGATACACATCTTTATATGTTTTCTATTACCTATTAAATCATTCTAAGGAAATTAAACTTTTTAATAGTAAGACTTTCAGAAACATGACATGCAAAACCACCTTTTAATTTTTCTTTTTTTGAAAACCTTCCGGATATAGAGGAGAAACATTATATTGGTAGAGTAAGGAACTGAAACGAAAATGAGACAATCTCTTGCTTCTAGTGCCCTGTAGGATAAAGTTATTTTACATACATTGAGAAAGAATTTTGCTTTACATTAATTTTAACCCAAAAGTTCCTTCCCTTGAAAGACGTTAATTCATCTCTACTTGGACATCCTACAGTGTTAGCGCATAATTTTATTCTTGGTTCACAACAGATGACATTTTATCACCAATGGAACACCCTAAAAATTTTGTTTTGTGGCTACTGAAAAAAGACATATTACTCAATATGAGTTTAAATGTCAATAGCACACTATAAATTGCCCCTAAATTGGCAGGATCAGATTTCTCACTAAACACCTGCATTAAAAAAAAGTACAGAGATATTGATCGTTTTTCAATGCTCTTTCTACTACAGATTCATTTAGACTTTAACTACGTTACTATGGCTATTACTAAAGATGGAAAACAAGTATCTTGGACTATATGTGATACGATTCGTAAGGTAAGCATTAACATCTAATATGCTTGTATCATTAACCACCCTATAAACTAAGATTCTCTATGGACTGAAGATCATTTGATTTGTTTTGTAAGTGATGGCAAGTATTTCTTGGGCTTGAAAATGCATTACTCTAACCATTCTGTTAGAGCTTTAAAATCTGATAAAGCCTGATTTTTTTTTTTCAAATGTTAGAAAAAGATAATAATCATTCATCATTCATTCTGTTGCTGGATGGCAAGTGTCCAGCATTAAATATATGGCAAATTCAGTGACCTGTTAAAGTAGACTGCATTACTTAGTATTAGCTTTGGGTACCAATGACTTCCAATTTTCTTCAGCTATTTTACAGCTTAAAAATCAGGCAAATACCTTCATAAATTTAAGAAGAAGGAAAAAAAAAAGATACCAAGTTTATCAGCAGAAGTCAAATTATTTTACTACTCAAAAAGATGACACAAAACAATAGTAAAAATGGGAAAAATGAATATATAATCTACCTATTGCAGATAATAAAGGTTGATTTAACCCATATCCAAATCTTCTTCTCTTGTTTGTCTGCGGACCATGAGATATCAAAGCTAAATGTATGCTTTGCTAGCCTCTCCCTGTACAGCTAGAGGTGGCTCTGTGACAAAGTTCTGGCCAATGAGACATTTGCCCACGTCTGCTGGTAGCTCTGCTTTCCCTCTTCTTTCCGCCTTGAATGAGGCCTGATGGGGTAGATGAGCTGTCAGAGTGGCTATTCTGCTCCCATAAATGAATGAAGCTCAGGAGCACTGCCGAGGCATCATCCTGACGGAGCGGACAACCATGGCCTGCCCCCCGGTTATGCTTTAAGTTCAAACTGTGGTTCTTTTGCTGAGCATGTAAGGGAAGGATCGTTATCATCAGGGAATGGAGAGGTGACACTGAGTCTGTCACTTGCCTTGCCCAAACAACCTGGGGCTGTGTCAATGTGAGGGAGGGGAAATGAGCCTATTACCTTTGAGAAGATGGCCAAAATCTTTTTTTTTTTTTTTTTTTTTTGCCTAGAATATCCTAAAAATGGAGCCCATGATGAACTGAGGAAAGGAGCAGAGTTTGGGAACAGCAACTCATGTTAACTGGATAACTGAATTAATTTTTACTTTGGGACTTGAGTGTGTGTGTGTTCATGTATGCATGTGTATTAATGTTTGGTCAAAAAAATGTGCCACCATAAAACAGACTCTTAACTATAGAGAACAAACTAAGGGTTGCTGGAGGGGAGGGGGGTGGGAGGGATGAACTACATGGGTGATGGGTACTAAGGAGGGCACTTGTTGGGATGAGCACTGGGTGTTTTATGTAAGTGATGAATCACTAAGTTCTACTCCTGAAACTAATATTACACTATATGTTAACTGAAATTTAAATAAAAACTTGAAATTAAAGGAAAAAAACAACAACTAAGGTTATTGTTATTTAACTCATAGACTATCAACCACCAGTGAATTTAACATTTGAGTCCCTATCTTTTGATTGTTTTTGAGTGATCAGATAAAAACTGGACTTATACATACCCCCAATTAAGGGAAATAGGAAGTTTTTCTTTGCATTATTTCTTCAAAGATTTTATTTATTTATTTGCTAGAGACAGAGAGATAGAGAGAGAGCACAAGTAGGCAGAACGGCGGCAGAGGGAGAGGGAGAAGCAGGCTCCCCGCTGAGCAGAGAGCCCAATGCGGGACTTGATCCCAGGACCCTGGGATCATGACCTGAGCCGAAGGCAGACGCTTAACCGACTGAGCCACCCAGGTGCCCCTTTCTTTGCATTATTTATTTTCAAAATATTGTTTGGTAGCTGAAATTGCTCTAAACAGTTGCATAAAAATAAATCATATGATTTATCACAGAAATTATGGTAGCTGAGTCCTCTGTCCAAGTTTTAAATGACTGATGTGTTGCAGGGGTTATAGGGAGGGGCATAAATGGTTAACAAAATAGGTATGTAATCAAGGTTCCTGGATTCACCTAGAAAACAACTTTACAGAAGAATTTGAGTTTCTTTCCTCTACCTTGCTTGAAAAAAGTAAAATATTTCTTCAGAGTGGGATAAATTATTCAGGTAAACATTGTTATCAAAGTAGACTACTACATTATATTTTTAGATGTAAATCTCAAATATTAGTTAAAGTATCTTCTATAATATAATTACCCACAGCGCTGGAAAAACAGAATTACTCTAATACTTGCATCCATTCTTGTTAACTATATTACATAGCTTAAGCTATCTGAAAAGGCCTCTGGTTAAAAAATATGTAGAAAGGTATTTTTACTTAATACTATGCTTCGAGTTAGTAAAACTAATAACACTAGTTGAAACGTTTGTTATCCACTCTTATAGAGTTACATAGCTGAGTTACAATTTCTTTTTCTCAAATGTAAAATTTCTCTCCCTCAAATATGTATATATATACTTATATGTGAAAGAATATAACTTTCCCCCTATGTTTTATTATAACTATACCAAATCTTGTTTTAAAAGGTCAGTATACTTGTGATCTTCAACTATCAATTTCCATATAAAACTGACCCTCTTATACTATGTATTTTCTTCTCATTGTTTGGACAATATTAGAATTCCACATCTTTCGTTTCTGGAAACGAGACTGTTATTCCAAATAGAGAAGTATGACCTTCTACATTGACAGAAAATACCTTCCAAGTACTGAATATAAAATACCGTCCTTGGCTTAGGACTCTTTAACTTGATTTAAAATATCCTTGTTTAAAATGCTCCTCAGAACTAGGAGACTGTTTTGCCTTCTCCCAGGATTCTCTGTCGGATTTACGAGGAATCTGTCCATCCTCCCTGCTTCCTTAGACCTGTCTTAGAAGAAGGATGCCCTTCCAGCAACTAATTACTCACCTTTGAATTTACCGACAAAGATCTGAGGTCCTGGAATCTAATGGATCAAATGCATGGCCTGCAAATATTTATCCATGTTTGCCGAGGAAACAAGCTGAGCAAAGGTGAGGGTGTTAGAGGGGCCTCAGCCCTCCATCACACTGTCTGGCTCCTGTAGAACATGCTCTCATAACAGGAAGCAGACCAAACTTTTGTCAGTCAGGCAGAGAGAAAATTCCAGAACAAATTCAGTTAGCTTCGGGGTGCAAGTGCCAGCCTGTTCTAGTACTGGACTCTGTGGACCCCAATTCCAACTCCATTCCCACAGGTTCCTTTGTGCCTGGCCGAACCGTTCATTCCTTCCAGAATCATCTGAGCATCTACAGCTACATGACCCACACTGCCTTCAATCCCTGTCTACCAGGGGCTAACCTTTGCACAGCCATATGTCTGTAAGTCTTATCAGTGCTACTAAGTACCTCAGTTCTGGTTCTACGTCTGCTTTTTCTCCTCTCTGACTTGGATCTTTGGGTACTAGGCTCTGTTCAGCTTCGACCCATGACTACCATGATACACCACGCTGGTATTCTTTGAAACCCAGACTCACATCTCAACTCTATTCTCAGGATTACTGGTAACCATCTCTTGTAAAGAAACTGCCCTCCTGGCATGGTCTCTAGCCTTTGGGCCTCGTTAGCCACTGGCCTAGTCCATCAGATAAAATGCCACTACACATGCTTACATGTATGTACACTTCCACAAGCCAAGAAGCACAGTGCTGTGATGCTTGCTACCGAGCTAATCCCATTTACAAGTTTTTGTTGGTTTGTTTGTTTGTTTTTACTGAGTAACCTATATAGATGCTGATTCATTATAATTCAAGGTACCCTTCTCCTAAATCAAGTAATTCTTGACAGAGAAACTTAAGCATTCCTCTATGTTTTTCTAAGAGTTTTTCCAAAATATCTTCAGCACAAGGCTCTAAATAATGAAGTGGCAAAAGATGTGGGTAATGGTCATTTCAAAATTGAAGGATGGCTTCTACTACTTTTCAACTATTATATAGCTTGATCTTTGGCATGGTGCTCAAGGGCATAACCAAGGCCACAGTGAGGTGGCTGCTGACAGATAAGGTTCTCTATTCTAACAACCTGAGATCACAGCAAACAAGCTGGACTTTGTCCAAACCCTTGAAAGATGCCAATTACACTTCATCCCTCTTAATCATGAAGTCTGTGAAGAAGTAATCACTGTTCTACCACTTCTAGAGAGCATCACAAAAACAAACCTGTGAAGTTTAACAAAAGACCACATTAAAAAATGTAGTTCTCTTGTAAACTGCTTTACCCAGTTTCTAGCCCCGATGACAAAGTATGGCAGATATATGATTTGTATGGAAAATGTTTTGTTTGCTCCTTTTAAGTGAAGTGCCTGGGTGTTTCGCTTTGTACCCATAGATTCAAAGTTGTAACATAACAACCCAAAAAAGGATGGAGTGGATGTCACCCTCACTTCAGTGAACACTTTCCTTTTGCTGACATTTATATAAACCAAGAATTTGTTAGCTACAACAAGAAAAATGCATTTCTATTACAATATGATCACAATCATATATTTTACCAATACTTAGCAATTATATCATGTGACATGAAATCAATTATCAAGGTATTTCTGAGTACCTAACTGGTGCCCAGCATGTCGGTTTCCTTCTGCTTAACCCATAACAATTCGTATCTGCAGCCTGTTGCGGTGTTTGTGTCTTGTGGTTGTTTCTCCACGTAGACAACAGAGTGGAAAGCATGGGAATGTACCCAAAGTCTTTCCTTTCCTTCCCAGGACGTCAGGCGAACCAGCTTTTTATACCCAGTGGTAATGCAGGTATTGATGACTAATGGACCCAGTCATTAGAAGGACAAATTCTGGGACAAATAGGTAGTGAGAAAGACAACTCAAATAGCTAAACTTGAGGTAGAGGTGATAGGGGGTAGGGGTGGTAGAGAGAAAAGATTAGTTGGAGAATATTCTAAATCACTAGTTATGTATAAGAAGGGGATGGGAGGGAGTGAAGAGAGCAAACACACAAATCTTATATAATGGAAATAAAAATGACACTGGCAAAATATTTCAGGGCTTCCAAACCATACACTACAATGTAGGTAAGTTCAAAATAGGTTAACTACAATGGGTACTTATCTTTTTTTTTTTTTTTAAAGATTTTATTTATTTATTTGAGAGAGAGAATGAGATAGAGAGAGAGCATGAGAGGGGGAGGGTCAGAGGGAGAAGCAGGCTCCCTGCCGAGCAGGGAGCCTGATGTGGGACTCGATCCAGGGACTCCAGGATCATGACCTGAGCCGAAGGCATTCGCTTAACCAACTGAGCCACCCAGGCGCCCCACAATGGGTACTTATCTTGACTATTACTGTGTTCTAATGTACACAGCAACAGCAAGTCCCCAGAGTCAAGTCATTTCTTTCCTATGATCTCCAGAAGAAAACTCGCTGGAAAATAGGAAAGTAAGAAAATTAAAAATTTCACTCAAATGCTTGCTTCGGCAGCACATATACTAAAAATTTCACTCAATTTTTCACAGGAACAGAGTTATTTCTAATCCCTAATTGTGTATTCAAGGGGTTAAGCACACTCTTGTGAAATCTGTGTTACATATAAAAGTAGACAGATACACAAAGGTTTGTTTAACACCAGAAGATGTTTTTTCTTTTTATTTTATTGTAAAACTCAGAGCCCCATGGCTGTCAGGCATGAATATCTTCAGTGTCAAAAGTCACTAAGGAAATACGATTATCTTATTTGCAGATGCAGTTGGTCCTAAAACCATAAAACGCCACTGGTTTAAAACATGGTCTCTCAACCTCAGCACTACTGACACTGGGGTGGATAATTCTTTGTTGTAGGGGCCGTCCTGTGTTCTGCTGGATGTTTACCAGTACCCCTAGTTTCTACCCATTAGCTGCCCTGTCGCACGGACCCCCAGATGTGACAGCCAGTGTCTCCAGACATTGCCATATGTCCCCTGATGGGGGTGGGGGAGGGCAAAATAGCCCCAGTTGAGAACCAATGCTTAAAACAAATAGTTACATTAGAATAATATTCTGAATACTTTTACAGGACTATGTACTAGGCACAATTCAATTTAATCCTCAGTAATAACTCTTATGAAGTAGGGTCTATTTTGGGGCGCCTGGGTGGCTCAGTTGGTTAAGCAACTGCCTTCGGCTCAGGTCATGATCCTGGAGTCCCGGGATCGAGTCCCGCATTGGGCTCCCTGCTTGGCAGGGAGTCTGCTTCTCCCTCTGACCCTCCCCCCTCTCATGTACTCTCTCTCATTCTCACTCTCTCAAATAAATAAATAAATCTTTTAAAAAAAAATGAAGTAGGGTCTATTTTAGCCCCCATTTTACAGATGAGAAAATTGAGGTACAAAGAGATTAAGTTACTTGCCCAAGGTCAGCGGACACATAAGTAGCAGAGGGGGAAATCAAACACAAGGAATCTGGCTCTGGAGTATGGACTCCTAACTTCTACATGATACCTTTCCTTCCCAGGATGTCAGGCTAACCGGCTGATATAGGCAGAATACATATAAATCAGAATTATTTTTCATTCAAGATTTTTAGTAGTCTTATAACATTGGCCATCTTATATACCCCTAGTGAGTTCAGAAGAGTCATTTGTAAAACAGGAATAATAATGAGATTAAAATAAGATACTTTATCAAAGGTACTTAGGCCTCAAAAAGTTCTAAGAATAATGAATAGAATATTCTTATTTATCCCTACTCTTTACATGTGGATATATCTTTGGTTTCTCTTCCCTGTTTACCTGTGCATAGCGATCAGAATCAGTTATACAAAGAAACTACTGTAAAACCTGGCTTCTTCTGCTTTGGGTTACCCCCACCCGTAACCTGAAGCAGAAAACACTGCCTGACTGGGTCACAGCCTGACTGATCACAAACCACAGCAACAGGCCACACAATTTGCCAATGGCCATTGAGTAGCCCGATTATGCGCTTCGCTGGGCTTCACAGACTGCATCATGCATAGTATCCATAGATAGTAAGTAGAACCCCGCCCCCCAAAGATGTCCACTTCCTAATCTCTGGACGTGTGAAATGTAATTTTAAAATGCAAAAAGAGAGTTCACAAATGTAATGAAAGTTACATCTAATTATCTAAGGATAATTAACCTTAAAACACAGAGATAAGCCTAGATTCTCTAGGTGGAGCCCAACTGAGGCCTTGAAAACAGAGAATGTTCTTTAGCTGGAGGCAGAAGAGATGCAGAAGGGAAAGTCAGAGATTTGGCTGAGTGGCACTCAAGGTGACGTCAGTTTGAAAATGGAGGGGCAACGGGAACAGGAATGCAGGCAGCCTTGAGGCGCTGAGAGGCTCCTCGCTCACAGCCAGCAAGGAAATTGGGACCTAGGCCCTGCAGTTGCAAGGAACTCAATTTTACCAACAACCTGAATGAGCCTCTGAGTGGATTCTCCTCCAGAAAGTCCAGGTAAGGGGCCCAGGCCACCTTCGTTTTGGCCTTATGAGACCCAATGCAGAGAAGCCAAACAAGTCCACTCACTCTGACCCACAGAATGGTGAGACATTAATTATATTGTTTTAAGCTTCTACGTTTGTGATAATTTGTTAGAACACCTGTAGAAAACTGACACAGCACACAACATGCTTGAACAAGGACGAACAGTCACTCACCCACTGCCACATCATGAATTTACCAAGTGGCCCACAAGGGTTTAGAAACCCGGTCTTTCAACCCCCAAACTATTTCTTTCAATAATTAAGATCTGCGTCATCCTGGAAGCAAACGGTTTTACATCCGTTTACTCACTGGCTCCTCACTACAGCCAGGAAAACCGTTCACAGATGAGAAAGGCTCAAAGGCATTGTGTACTTAACAGGGTTGGACTGTTAATAAGTGACAGAGCCATATGCTCTTTCATCTCTTTGCTTTTGAATACATTGCCTTTAACAGTAAAAATGTAATAAGTATAGAGGATTAAACAATGCAAGGCATAAAAGCACAGAAAGACAAATGATTTTCTGCTGAAGGGAAACAGGTAAGAATTTGTGGAACTAGTAAGATTTAAGTTGGGTCTGGATGGACAGGTAAGATTTCCAAAGATGAATGCTAAGATGCGATTTTTTTTTTTTCTTTTGAAACATGGAATCAAATTCTGGTGTGTGTGTTTGTGTGTTTTAATCGGTCACCATTAAAGTTAAAGCGTTTGGGCTTTATCCCATTATGAAGTAGCACTATGAGAGGCTATTAACTAAAGAGCATCTCTGGGTATGTACATTTGATTAATGAACTAGTATTTCGCAGGTATGTTTGTATCACAGTTAATTGAACAACGTGAAAATGCTGGTGAATTGTCATTTCAAGGACACAGAATTTTCTGTAGTGAATATAGAGCGGAACCCCAGACAATCTGCCTCTAACAAGTAGTCCTATGACAAAGACACTTCCAATAAGATAAATGCAGCTGGATGCAGCAGAGATGGAGGGAGACCTCTGTGTAGCCAGGCAACCCTGTCTTCTCCAACACTCAGGAGGCTCCGTGCCATGGCTATATTGGTACTAAAAATCAATACTCCACCCCTTGGCCACAGCTGATTAGACACCTAACTACAGCTGGGTCAGATTCTCCATTCTGGGAATTTGGAATTGAGTCTCTGAGACGCTTTTTGGAATATTAGTACTTGAACTCATTGGGCATGTAAGCTGAAGAACTGAGCCGTAGAGAGCTTGTTTGTAGAAGAAAGAATAAGGTAGATTTATCTAGAGACAAAAGATAAGTAGCCTAGGATAAGAAACTGGAGGAATAGCAGTCTTAGTTCCAGTGGCTTCCAGATTCCTTGTTTTAGGCCCTGTGATGTCTTGCTGCATTTCTTGACTTGGATCCATGAGATACCCTCTCTTATCTTTACAATAAATATCTCTCCCCACTTATTTTAACCTAAATTGAGTGGATTTATATTCTTACAAACAAATGATCCTTGCATCAAATTCTCAAAAAAAAGCACCTGGGACCATGTGTCTTTTCTCTGTTCCAAACACTTGGGAAAACCTCAAGACTAGGTCAATCTACTTGTCTGCCTTCTTCAAATATGTCGGAGTGGCTGAATCCTGCTAAAGAAGATCAAACGAGTGAGCAGATGGGGCCATCACAAATCCATGGCTGCAGCCCCCACTGTGTGCCAGCAAGCCGTCTGTTTCTCTAGTCAACCTTCTTGTTGCCCCTAGTCGTCCTGCAGCTACCACCCCCTCCTCCAGTCCCAACCACTGTGGTCTTCTTGAAAGAACAGTCTCTGTACTTCCCTACCTCGCCTGCAGTATGGATTCCACTCCAAACATGCCACTGAACCTGCTCCAGCAGGGGCTCGATTTCTGCCAGCTTGTTACCAAATCCGAAGACCAATTCTTAGTCCTTATCTTGTTTCTCAGCATCATTTGACACTGCTGAGACTCACAGCTTAAAATGTTAAATATCCAAAAATACTCCCAGGGTGCCGCACTCTGCTAGTTTGTTCTTTCTGTGCTTCTGATGTCCTTGCCTGTTGTCTTGTCCACTGTGAATCCCTTACATGTTGATGTTCCTCAGGCTTTAGGTCCTGGACTCTTGTTAATAGGACACTCTATCCCCAAGGGAGCTCATCTACTACCGAGGCCTAACGGTCTTAAAGAATAGTATCTCTAGTTCGGTCCTGTCTTACTGTGTACTTCCAACGGCCTGCGAGAGACCTTCCACACTTGGACATCTTTCTCATTTAATGCAAAACACCCCAAACCAAATCCATCTCACCTCTCCCCTCTTCTCCTTTCCCTGGGTGCCCCCCATGACCCCCAGTACAAAAACCAGGAACCCAAGCACCGTCTTTGACTCTACTTCCTCCTTCCACCTCCCTATAAATGTTCAAAGTTCTGTAAACGTTGTCTTTTAAATATGTCAAGGATCTGCCCACTTTTGCTTTCCCACCATCCCTATGTTAAGTAAGCCATCTCACCAGGATTACTACAAAGCTTAACATGTGCCCGACTCCAGTCTTATCCAAAAATGCAAATTTGATATTATTTGTCCAGTGTCACCATCACTTAGGACCAAGTAAACATGCTTTGTTGTTACTTCTACACAAAATCTGAGTGCCAAGTCAGTAACAATGCTTACTTTGACTCACAAATCTTTTTTGGTAATATACCACATTATGAATTTAAAATTAATATTTCACTTGTGTTAAAATGGTCATACTTTATGAAATGTCTCCCTTAAAAATTAAATAATTGCAAGATTATTTATTCTAAAATTTAGAAGTCATAGTTGCCCCAAGACTAGGAGGTAAAAAGGAAGCATATTTAGACTTTCTTTCAGACTGTCCTCTTTCTCTCCATCTTGACTTAAACAACTTACCAGAACTTCCAATTATTTTCATTAATGCTCCAAGTATTATTTTAGATAATTATATACACACGCAGAATCATGTATATATTATGTATAAACATGTCATTAAGGTATATACACATACATTAATACATACTAATAAACATGTGCTTCACGTTGAACACAATATTATTAAGAGAAGCTTTTCCAAACAAACTGATCATGGGTTTTACTTTCAGAATAAGTGTAAAAACAAACCAAAACAACAACTAAAGAACTAAAAACCAAAATGAAAATAAACGAAAACAAAACGCCAGCATGTTGTTTGCCACAAGCTGAGACGGAATATCGTCAACCCTTAAGCTCCTGTTCCCCCATCACCTTCTCAGGCAAAGGAGTGACTTTGTGACTGCCAGTTCTTTAGACAAAATGGGTAAGATCCTCAAGGGTGCCAAGGCAAGGGGAGATGGGTGCGTTCGCCAGGAGTGAATGCAGTCATGGGAG
Organism: Mirounga leonina; assembly: GCF_011800145.1. Classification (NCBI taxonomy): domain Eukaryota; kingdom Metazoa; phylum Chordata; class Mammalia; order Carnivora; family Phocidae; genus Mirounga; species Mirounga leonina. The sequence continues at coordinate 73,503,094 of NW_023270807.1, forward strand.
GAGGATGTGTGTCAGACAGACTCAATGTCAAAATTCCAGGTGAAGCACCCAGGACCTCTGGAACCCCAGGCAATTCGCATGACCCTTCTTGGCCTCAATTTCCTATATGTAAATGAGGAAAATAATACCGAATTCACAGGGTTGTTCTGAGAATGAAGTGAGTTTAAATATGTTAAGTGCCTAGCCGGTACCTAACAAGAAACAAACCCTTAACAATGGTAAGCTGTAATTACTTTCATATTTTTCACCACTCTAGAATTAAAATTACAGATAAAAGAGACAAAAATCTATGCAAAGATGAGACTGTAAAAATCTAGTTACTGGTTGTTTTAATTATATATAGATCAAGTTACACAGAAAATCACTGAAAAAAGACTATTCTCAGAACAAGAAGAATAACATGCATTCTACTGGGAGAAAGAAGGAAGCATATTATAGAGTATAACTAAAATGCAGTATTTTTTATTAAATGTGTGGTCTTAACTGCTCCCTCTATTTTAAACCTGGAGAAGAAAATTATCAGGTATTATTGTTGTTGTTCTTCAGCAAATTAATAGCTAAAGTTTTAAAAGTCAATTAAAGAATAAATAAGTTGTTTTAAATATTCAGGCAAAATTCTGTTTAAGAAAGAAATATCTAACTGGGGTCTTCTTATATAATGAAGGAAAACTCCAGGATTCATTATTATACAGACCTTCTCTTTTATGACCACTAATGTGCTCTGCGCCCCTGGGGTTTGCGAAGACAGGGTACTCCAGAGTGCAGTACGGGAGTGGTGATCTCACCTCGAGATGGAGGAAGAGCCGTCCCTCCCTGCCAGTTTAGTTTACCACCTTCAGATCAGCTCTTGAAAGTGCTGTCTGCAAAAATCCCCCAGTCCTTTGGACAGCCCTAACAACTCTATGGTGATGCCTGAGATTTCAAATCAATCAAAGGCATTCCTTCCTGAGACAGTCTTTCAGCAATTCCGCTGACAGCCAAAGGCCCACATATATGCTAACCAATCATGTAACTAGACAGTTTCCTCCCTTACAAATTCTGAAACTAGCAGCAAGTGTCCCACAGGTCAGGGAAAAGGTGATCTGTCTGTGCACCAGTGTTAATGTCTGGAGTTCACTTCTCAAGCTTCCAGGAAAGCGAGAGTGCTCTTAGTCCCTGCTGATAAGCACAGTCACTTCGTGATCATTAAGGTGACTAGTCCCACATACAGTCCCACTTCTGCTACTCTTCTGCTATCCACCTTTGTGTCATTAGCTCCACCTCTCTGTGAGAGAAGACACAAAAGGACGGAAGATGATTAATAGCATGGGTAAAAAATATGAAAGAAAAAGACAGCTACATTAAGACAGCTAAAATGAATACTTGATTACCTGTGGCATATTTGGCTGTAAAATCCTAAATCTCTATTACCACATTAAAGCCAAAGTAGGGGATTTAGGTCAAAGCTTTTACTTATCAAGAACACATACATCCAGATTAGTTTTCCTAATGAGAAATCTACAGTCAGTTAACTCAAACCAGGTATTACAGCTTGTTAAACTTCTAGTCCCCAAAGAAGTCCCTTCTAAATGCCTACATTCTAATGTCTTTACCTTATGAAAAGGTGGGGTGTAATTCTCCAGATCACAGGTGGGTGGAGAACTACAACCACAGAAGCAATTACACTGAATCCCAGATTTACAGGCAGATTCTAATGCAACTACATTAAAGAAGCATTAAGAAAGAAATAGATGAACAGCATTTACCCCAAGGTCAACTGTTTTTAAACCTCTGTATTTTGGTTCATCACACTATGCTCTATCTTGGAATAGGACTCTTTCCTATTTATAAAATTACTGTTTATTTGATTTCAATAAATTTTAGAAACATTGACAAGGCTTGGGAAATGCAGGTATCTTGATTTTAACTTTTCCTATTTTCCTCACCACCAACGGCAAGCAGATTTAAAATTCTAAGACTGAAATAAAAAAAAAAAAAACAGATTGAAGGGGCATAAAAAAAAGGCTAGAGAAAAAGGAGATTAAAACATACTCGTGGTCAGCAAAGGATACCTTTACCTGTCTATATTAATCAGTATTTATTAAATAAATCCTACTCTGAAATCTAACATGAAATAACTTACAATTAAAAATAATATCATAGGTCAAAGCTTTCTATTATTTTAGGTTGAATCATAAGAACTTAAAACTAAATTCAGCCAAAATGTTCTTCAGAAAGTCTTTAAGAATATGATGTTCCAATTAAAGGAAGTAAACTTTTAGAACATTAGTTGATGTTCTGTTTCCAAATCTAATCCTCCAGGCATAAACTACAAAGTTAATAAAGACCAGATTAAAACCAACCAAGAACAAATTATTAATTCCGTTTTTCCATTTCACTCTTCAATTCTTGTTTTAAATGCACTAGGAGTCTCTGCTGCAGACGTAGTTAAAGCTGCAGCAGTTCTAATAATCAACGGATTTATCACAAAGGGTGTAGATACTTTCTAAATGAAAGCACCATATGCCTAATTATTGAGCTAAATTTATACATGTAGCTATCTCTGAATGAAACATTTTCAGCCTTTCGGCTCACAGAATATTTCTTTCCATGCCCTTAAGGTATTTCTCCAGATTTCATTCTTCTTTTTTCCCTCTCCCCCAGTCTGAGTGCTGGGTGACGCACCAGGCCAGGAAGCCAGAGGGAACTGGACACTGATGAATGGTCACGCTCTCTATGGTCTTCTCAAGGATGAACATCACTTCTATGAGATAACAACTGAAAGGAGGCAAAAGAATGCTTACTTTCCTGCCACAGGAAGCAGGAATTTTGGCAACAACAACTGAGTAGGGAGGTAACAGCAGAAAACACAAGCTTGTATTGCAGCCCAGGCTTCCTTTTCTTTCCTGGAAATGACTTCTCAAACCCAGTTACTTACTGAAAACCCCTTTCTCAACAAAAGGCCGAGCTTATTACTCTAAACAATCCCTAGTTACTGATAAATAAATACTATTTATTGAATAATGAATGCTATGTGCCAGGCATTATGCTGAGAGATTCACATACATTTCCTACTTCAATTCTCACAATGACTGTGCACAAAGAGAAACGTTAGCCCCATTTCACAGGTATGGAAAGGGACGTTCAGATGGTTTGTACTCTGTTACAGTGCCTCACAGTCAGACTAGAATTTTGGTGATATACTTAAATCGTTTCTCAATTTGGTTACATTTAAGACAAATTGCCTTCCATTGTTATATTCTGGGCTGTGACCTATGGTATAAAAAAAGGTGTCTCCACACTTAAGGGGTCTAACATCTAGTTGGAAGATAACATATATGCCCATGAAATTAGCAACCCACAGGGCAAAGCCAGAAATAACAAATGCCATGGAAATTTGGAAAACGGAGAGAGATCAGTAAATGTTGGGAATGTGAGAAAGGGTTTCATGGAGGACATGGATGCTGAGCAAGTAAGAGGACTTCCGACTGAGAGGAATAAACTAAACAAGGCAAAGCCCTTAATTAGTTGTGTTTTGGAGATGGTATCTATGCAAGTTTAGTTCAAACAGTTTAGTTTAGTTTAACTAAAGCTAAAGTCCCTCCTTATTTAGGAGCTATGACTCAAGAAGCAAACTGAGGCGGAGAAGACCGTGAGTGTCAGCCTAAGGAATGGACACTTCATTCTAGAGCAATGTTTTTCACACTCTAGTCACTGGACCAGACGTATCAGTCACCCGGGAACATGTTAATGGGGCCCACCCAGATCTCCTGAGTCAGAAACTCTGGGGGCAGTGCCCAGCAATCTGGGTGCGTTAACTTGCCCTCCAAGGGATTCTGAAGCTGGCTGAAGTTTGAATCCCTACTCCATAAGTGTACTTGAGAGATAGGTGACTTGAAAGAAGTGATATTTTAGGAAAACTAATCCAATAGTGAACTACAGAATGAATTGGAAAAGGGACCATTTACAAGTTCATAAAATTCACAGAGCTTCTACCATGCAATTATTTATACAAGAAAGCCCTTTTCAGGAGCTACAAAATACTTAATTGGGAAACAGAAGACCAAGATTCTTTCCCAAAATATCACTCCTTCTTACAGAGAAAATTTTTATTAAATTCTAATTTCTCTAGTGGAAAATAACCCCTAACCTATTACTTTTCATTTCTGTGTGGTACTGTAAATATTACTTATAAAAACATCATTGTCTCAAAAATATTTCCCGGGGAGGGCAGGGGGAGACCCAAACCAACCTTAATTAGGTGTCTCATGTATAAAATTGAAACCTAAGAAAAATGACAGCTCTTATTAAATGTAGTCCACAACTCTAGATAATAATGAACAGAAATGAATGAGGACTCTACCTAATTTCAAAATCACATACCTGAAAAACAAAATACCAAGTGTAAATATAAAGCAGGCTAACTTTTAAACAAAACAAACTTTTATATTCAATTAAGTGTTGACTTTCAAAGGAATATCACAAGTATCTACATTTATTTCAGCAATGTTGTATCTTCCCAAAAAATTTTTTATGAACAACCTGCACAGCCAGTTTATGAGTCATACAAGAAAATGAATACAGTTTTTCATTTTATAAATCATTGTGAAAACAACTTTAAAACAGGAAAAGGTGTTTCCTATGTTGATCTTTATTCACTAGATCTGGTTCTGAATGACTTTTGACTGTTATAAAGTATCAACCTTTCCCTCAAAAGACAATGGCTTGTAGCCTATGAGGATACATAGAAGGGGCTGCAAAGATGGGTGGACACCATTTTTGGATTCTGTGATTATATAAAGTGGGGTTATGTGTGTCACACTTAACCTGAATAACTCCTCTTGGTATGTTTGCTTAAATAAGCACATTTATTCAAGAAATATTTACTGAGTCCTATTATGGGCAAGGCCCAGGGTTAGCTGACCCATTGGGTGCATGAGGGGGAAGCTCTTTATCTCGTTCTCAAGATGGTAGTCCTGGAAGAGATGCAGGACTATGAAGAGCCAACGTCACAAAGATTCTGTACTCTTGGAGGGAGAGAAAACAAGTACTTCTAACCTGTGCTATGGCTTTATCTTATTACTGATAGAACACTTAATAGATAGTAATTTTTATTCACCCTAACTGCTAAAACAGCTTAACGCGGTAGTTAAGAAATCATCTTCATTTTTTATGCTCCTCAAATTGCCCAACCCATCCGACTTTTTTTGTTGTTGGTAGTGTTGTTTTTAAGCTACTGAGTTCTTCATCACACATTCTAAGCTAAGTAACCCTAGGAGGCATAAATAATGAAGACTAACCAAAATGCTTAATATGAGTAAATGTACACAATGTATTAAATACACGCCAATTACTATATAAAGTTCCTTGTACACTTAATAAGAATGCCTTATAAAATTGCTGACTTGGGCAAATAACTCCTGAAAACACAGTATGGACTGCTGAAGCATTTCTAATTATGAGATGAAAACCTGTAGTTGACTAGATACATTATAACATTCGACACTGCTAGTTGACTACAAAAATAACATGTCTCAGAGAACAGCATCCTAAATATTCTAAAATTACTATCATTTCAAGCCACAATTTATAAAAATAATATAGTACATTTATGTCAATCATTATTCACCATGTTAATGCAGTCTCAAAGCCAAATTTAAACAGTTCTGGTATTTGGCAGACTTTTATGAATTACCAAGGTCAGAATAAAAATACATTCTGAAATGTGCAACTCCTCACTATCTTAAAAATGCATGACTAAAAACACATTATTTGAAGGAGTAGCAAAAAAAAAAAAAAAGCCCAAACTCATAAACAAATCATGCTTTTCTTTTATTCTCAAGATTCCTTAAACAAAATGCATATTTATATTTAAAACACTAAAGGCCTCTAACATATGACATATAATATAATCTTCCCTCTGTAAGAATTCAGCTTTCTCAGACTTGCCATTTTCTGGCATCCCTAAAATCATTTCTGAAATTCTATTTGGACTATTTTTGATCTTCAACTATAAACTTAAAATATTAGGAAACCATCCTGATGAATTCTAAAAAAAAAAGAAGGATCCCTCCCACCTTCCCCAGATCTTCAGAGAGGCCAATACTTTCCTCAAATATCTGATGCCAAAGCCCAACTATAACCTAATAACGAATATGAGCTGACGGGAGCTGTCTGGGTCTTAGCTGAGGAAAAGTGGACTGTTCCAAGGTGCTTGGTAAGTACTCCCATCAATAAAGAGTACTTTTTATCCTAAGTGACCAACCCAGGGAAGAAGCAAATTTTGTTGTAAGTTTTTTTTTTTTTTAAATAAAATGCTGTCTATCACCTTCCTGGCCCTTGCCTCTTTTGGGAGCCCGTGTCCCACCAGCCAGCTTGTTAGATCCACCCTCTCCAATGGACACCCTCCTCCTTAAGCTTCCATGCTTTGCCTTTTCCCCAAATCCTGCCCCTTTAATAACTTCCTTGTTCTATCCAACTCACAATGAGGAAATGCAACTAGTCAACCAACACAGAAGAAAATGTTGCTCAAAGAAAAGCAAATTAAATATACAAGATACTGTTTCATCACCTATGAAATTTACAAAGATTCAACAGACTACATTCACTGTATTACAAGTGAAAGTATAAATTGTTTCTGGAAAGTAATCCCTCAAAATGTACTATGATCCTTTGACCCATTCATTTCCTCTTTCAGGAATTTAAGGGGAAATCCTACTTATGGGGGTCAGGGCAATGAAAAATAAGATGGAAACCTAATGGACAAAGGTGTTTATCTCAGCATATTTTTATGAAAACAAAAAACTGGAAATAACCTAAATGTGCAGGTCCAAGGGAATGGTTAAATAAACTATGATGCTTCTATTTCATATATTATGCTATCATAAAATGACACGTCAAAAGAAAACGAAAAATCACGTTTATATAGTGTGGTTATAACGTTGGGGGGGACCCCTATTTGTTGGGGTGAAGTAGTGTTGGTATTACTTGTGACTAAGTGATAGGAATGTGAAGGATACATTTTTCTTTTTTCTATTCCTGTGTACTTTCAAAATGGTTTTTCCTAAGCCAGCATTGGTTTGCAATGAAATAAGACAAAGAAAGACACTTCCTTCTTCTACAAACCTATTCTCACCTTGCTAAGACAAACCTCAAAGGATGATAATTTCTGCTGGGTAACTTGAGTGATATACTTTTAACAGCAGCCTTTAAGAAGCAATACATCTGAAACAAATAATACATTTATGTTAAAAAAAAAAAAAGGATAGTAGGAAGGGAAAAATGAAGGGGGGGAAATCAGAGGGAGAGATGAACCATGAGAGACTATGGACTCTGAGAAACAAACTGAGGGTTCTAGAGGGGAGGCGGGTGGGGGAGGGGTTAGCCTGGTGATGGGTATTAAAGAGGGCACATATTGAATGGAGCACTGGGTGTTATATGCAAACAATGAATCATGGAACACTACACCAAAAACTAATGATGTAATGTATGGTGATTAACATAACAATAAAAAAATTAAAAAAAAAAAAGAAGCAATACATCAACAAAAGGGAGGCACTGATGGTGAAATTTCAGGCAGCTGGGAATGAGATTTTGCGACTAGGAACACACCCCTGTGCTTCCTTAATCATTCTACAGGGCTGTCCTTTTGCCTTATGCCCTGATAGAGATCCAGCGGGGAAACACCCTGTAGCAGCTCCAGCACAGATTCTTGTGAAAGGGGAACTAGGGTCAGGCAATCATGCCCAAACATCAGTTCAGGGAAGCTGGACTGAAGCTGGACTTGGCCACCCCCAGCATGGACCGTAAGCCCTCACCGCCTATCCATGGGCCCTCTGGTCCCTCAGAAGGATCAAGTGCTCCTCGGAGGACTTTGAAAAGATCGTTCAGTGAGTAAGGGTTGGGTAGATAGTTTCCAGCAGTAGCTCACGGTCTTTGCCTGGCCTGAACTCACTCTCCCCCACAGTCATTCACAGGTCTGTGTCCATGCCCCATGGCCACACCCTGTCCTCATAACCCCTAGCCTCAGCAAACAGGCATCCCCACTGCACAGTGGCCAAGAGGCTCTTCGTGGGCGTGGTGTGCTCTTACCAGCAGCAGAAGCAGGCGACCTTCCTCAGGTTCTCATCCCTCTCTTCCATGCTTCCTCTCCCACCGAGCACCCTCACAGGAAGGACTGGGGACAGGACAGTCCAGTGGGAGACCCACATACAAAAGCATGAAGACGTGCAAATGGAAGTTACTATATTAAGGTCGGCGTGTCACTAAAGGAAAGGATATAGAGCAAGAGTGATGAGAACACAGTGGGGCAGTTTGGGGACTGAGCCTTTGATAAGCTTAATAACCAGGGAGACAAAGGACTGACAGAAAAAAGGAAGTGAAGGAGGCATTCTAGTTACAAAAGACAAGCGAATACAAGGGATGGTGGGCTTTTCAATTTTATTATCTCTGTTCTGGATTATCTGCAGGACTGCTGGACTCTAATGTACCTAAAGCAACTGCCAGAGTATTCAAGACAGAAAGGAGGGCTGCGCCTTTTAAATGCTCTTAAGCCTTAATCTCATTTGGTTTTCTTTCAAGCATCTAATGATCACAGAAGTCTTTATCAGGACCCAGGGCAGGTAGGGCAGTGCTGCCCCTTCTCCAGAGCCAAGGAATTAACCAGCATTGCTTTCTCAAGCAAAGATGTTCCTCTCCCTCTAGGATGGTCTCAGTGGGGCTTCTCACTGCTGGCCTGCCATTCAGGGCTGAAGAGGTGGGGCGGGGGCGGGGGCGGGGGGAGGGCAGGCCAGCCAGCCACCAAAACATAGGTTCTCATTAGAGTCAAGAAATCACAGGCAGAGTGCGGCCTTCAGGCTAAGAGGCAGTTCCCAGCTCTGACGTTAGTGCGTTGGGGGAATCTCAGGAAGTCATGGCTCACCGGGCCCTGGCTCTCACCTGGAAAATTAGGACTGGGCTTCAGGATCTCAGAGGTCTTTCTGGGCCCGAAACCCTAACCAATCTCAATTTGTGGCTCTCAAGGAAGGGCAAACTCTGAGTTACAAAGTACAGCTGATTTATCTGAATTTTGATTATTAGATGATAGACTGAGCTCTGACTATAGCACTGATCATAATTAAGTAAATTTCTGTCAAGTCTGAAGTAATTTTCTTCTCACTTCTTAAAAACATTCCTCCAAAGATAAAACTGGTTCAAATGCACTTTCCCCAATTTCTCTTTTTCTTTTGGGGAACAGTTTCAATGCCTAAGGGGGTAACTCAAGCGCTGTGATTACTCTGAGAAGGAGCCACTTCAGGAACGGGCGCATCTGACTGCGAGAAAGAGACGAATTCTTTCTCAAATACTTGAAATACAGAAGCTGAAGAAGTATATCGTTTTAAAGATACCTAGAGTTTTTTTGGAATTTGGAAGGAATCTGAGAAAATCAGAGTTGACAGTAACACAATAAAATCATAGCCGTCTGGAAAGATCATCGTGATGAACTGGAAATGTATCCTTTTAAGCACCAAACTTGAACTGTTTTTGGTAACCTTTTGAAACTTCGTTATCCACTTCCTGATTTACCAAACATTATGAAACAAAGTAATCTTAGATTGATGGCTTTAGGGAACAACTAGTAGCAGTAATAATAGCAGGTAGCATTTATCATATATTTGCAACTTGCCTGTTATCATTCTAAGTGCTTGCTGTGTGGATGATCACATTTAAACCTTCTGATCCAATGAAATGGATGCCCATTTTTGTCTTCATTTTACAAATGAGAAAACCGAAGCTCTGAAAGAGTCAATCGCAACTTGCTTAAGGTCACTCAATGGAAGGGATTCAGGTCCTGGCCATCTGCCTCCAGACCAGCCCTTCTCATCCCCACCGTAGTGCTGCAAGTGGACGGAGCAGGAACAGGCAAGGGTATCCAGAGACTCTCTAGGACCTACTTGGGCAAAGAGAACTGTGCTCCTACAATAAAGAGCCCATAGATTGTTGTAATTTTTAAATGTATGTTTACTTTTTAAAAAACATAGTCCTTCAGGCTAGCTGTCAATTCTTCTGTTACACATCAGGCAATGTCAAAAGAGTATGCGCACTTAAAGTTTGAAGTAGCTCCCCCATGCCATCACACTCCTCTAAGCTGCCCCTCTTCTTGTCTCTCTTCTTTTCGCTTCCCCACCTCTCTTTGTAAAAAATGTCCAACTGAATGATTACAAATGCCTCTGCTTCCTGCCGAGATCTGTTTATCAACAGAAAAAAATGTCATATCAAACTTTTCCTGGGTGGCTTTAAAAAGAAGGGGTCTTCTAAATCATGCCACTAATAAGATTTAAAAAATGACTATAGTTAATGTAACTTAACTAATACAAGGTCAAATTTATAATACTGCAGAATTGTGTTTTGTACTCATTCTACATTAGAGTCTGCAAATGATGAATATGGCCAGTCCATTTGTATACTTCTGTGGCATTTTATTTAGGAGGCAAGCCATGTTAAGACAGTGAGCAACACTCACCAAGGATCCGGCTTCCATCCTCAACTCTAATCTGATTTCCGGAATAATCTCTGTCTCAGTTGCATCTACTGTAAAATGAACAAGCTGAGCTATCTCTAAGGACTCATACAGAACAATATGACTTAGAGCATATGTTTACTTTTAAAAATCAGAGAGTTATAATTTTTATGGCATATTGTTGGTAAAAGAAAAAACCTGCATAGTTTGTATAAAGGATCTTTAAAAGCAGATTTGGGAGTGAGGGTTAAGGCAGGGCTGATTAGAGGTAGTCCAATTACTTAACACTAAACAAGACACGAGGCTAAGAATTGGAGGAAAAGTCATGACTTAATTTTCCCAAAGAAATAATTCTCTTCCTTAAACTACCAAATATTGGTTTCTCTATTACTCTTTTGTCTGGTTAGGGGAGAGGCATTTCATAGTATCTCTGGAATCCATGGGGTGGATGGTTCTATTTTGATCAATCGATACTCATCTTTGACAAAAACACACATTTTTATGGTTTTGTAGGTTATGAAGAACTTAAAAGGTCACAGGTTCTCTATTGGACTATGGGCTATATGCAGGTTCCAATGCAGTTCTGATCTACCCATGTATATTTATCTCTCATCACTCACACTGATCTGTAGGTATTCCTCCCTTCTGACCTTGAGACACATGCTGGAAACTCTCTTTATTGAAGAATTTGTACTACCACAGCTTATGGAATAATTCAATATAAATATATAAGTTTCCCACTGAATTCCAACAAACTCACATTTCATACAAAGGCACTTACTATACATGTGAAATACCAAGATAAATTTCTCAGGATGGTTTATTTGATCAGCTCACCTAAAAAATACAGAAGCATTGACTCAAAAATGCATTTTTTTAACCACTTTTCACACCTTAACTAGGTTCTAAGGCCTATGAATCTTAAGTTACCTAGTAAGAGGAAGACAGAATATTCCTCTCAAACAAATTATCAATAGCTACAGAAAATTAAACTGAACGTAATTGATCATCCATTAACAATTTTTTCTTGCTTTCATGTATTGAAGTTCAACAGTCAGGATCTACTCTACCACTTACACTGCTGAAATCGTCATTTATTCATTTACCTATTAAAGAGAAAAAAATTTTACAAATACTCTATGACCTACCTGCTCTGGGGAAAAACCTAAGAGTGGGGGAATCTTGCCTTTGCCTCTAGTCAATGTCAGGTATGTTTCAGAGTAGGGTGAGCAGAACAGGCAGGGTAACTCAAGGGTATTGAAGTTCCTCTGGAGTCAGGTCTTCAAATTCTGGCTTTTATTATTTTGCAAATATTATTTTCCACATCAGAACTACCCATACAGATAAATTGGAAAGTTAAGTCTTCAAAATAAAAGTATTAGTCTGTCTGGGTAGATTATTCCTACATCTGATCTTTAATAAAAGGGTTAATCATCAAAAGTTAACATAAATGATAGACTCAAGAACAACATAAGGCTAGTGTGTAAGGCATAAAAATACATTTTAACCATTAGCCATCAATATGAACATTTTCTTTAAACTTATGATCATATCAGTAGGTCTGGAATAAAAAACTAAAGAATGCTTTGAGAAACCTATAGACAACTGTGACTGCCATGGCTGACCAATCCTAAAGCCTTGCCTGAGAGACCCCAAGCCGAGTGTCAGACCCTTCACTCCTACCCCATTTAGGTTGGTGGAGACTCCAGTTTGAGAAGGGAGGAATCCCCTCTGAGAAGATGTCTTCAGCCCCTATTACTTAAGGACTCCCCATAATTCCAGGAGATGAAAACCAAAATTATTCATCCTCTAAATTAGGATTATGGCTCTAATCCTAAAGGACTGTACAAGTTCTTTGTACAGGCTCAGAACAAAAAAAAAAAAAAAAAAAAAGAAAGAAAGAAAAGAAAGAAAGAGAAAAAGCTTCCTGATTTTTAAGAAAGGGTTAAGGTAGAAGAGGAACTAGACTATTCGTTTAAAAATTCCATGGTGTTATTTTAACTTTGGTCCTTCATTATTTTAACACTGCTTTTTAAAACTAAGGATAACTTGAATACAATTTTAAAAAGATCAAACTCATGAAAATATATTCTATGTATCATAAAATTCAGGGAAATTCCAGAGTTGATTTTTTACAAAGTTTTCATGGGGCGGGGGGAGCATCTTGATTTCAATTTTAAGTATTACATCAAAGTTTTACCATCCATCAAATTAGTACTGGAAAGCATATAATGGCTTTTTGTGAAGGGAGCTAGGTAATATCCTATTTGAAATTATGACTGTCTCCTCTAGGCACAAATTTGTTAAAAATTTACCAAAGTACCAGTAACACAATTGTGTTGGCATTATAAAAATAGTATTAGCTGTCTTTAAATTTACAAATTAAATGTTTGGCTCAGAAATTATAGTCTAAGCTCTCAACATATTAGACTTGCCTATACTTTCTAAATTTTAGCTATAAAACTGTTAATACATTCAGGTGTACTAACACCTGAGAGAGCTTAAGTATATAAAGAGAACTAGAAAATACAGGGACAACAAAGATCAAAACCAAGACAAAGATCTACTGGTCCATGACAAAAAGTCCACGGTGGTACCAGAAACTGAATATAAAAGTGTGAAGTTAAAGCGCAGTGCTCTATTTACAATAGGTAACCACTCTTTCCTTTCTAAAACTGAACATTTTCAGCACAGTTTTAGAATAGCATTTTTTTTTTTTTTTGGTTTACAAAGGAACGCATCTGCCTGAACTAATCTGATGAAAAACCATAATCCATTTCTTCCCATTAGCTTTTGACTAAATACTGAAGCTAATTATGCTAGCTTTTCTGGGTTCTCACGGCAACACGGAATTTTAAAGAACACATTACTTCCACCACTTTATGCAAGACTGGCAGTTTCAAAACATCTAAGTGCTAAGACGTTAGCACCACACAGATACAAAAGGCTACGTCAATTTTCTTTACATGGCTAATTAAGACCTTTTGATTTAGAGGGCGCCTGGGTGGCTCAGTTGGTTAAGCGACTGCCTTCAGCTCAGGTCATGATCCTGGAGTCCCAGGATCGAGTCCCGCATCGGGCTCCCTGCTCGGCAGGAGCCTGCTTCTGCCTCTGACCCTCCCCCCTCTCATGTGCTCTCTCTCATTCTCTCTCTCTCAAATAAATAAATAAAATCTTAAAAAAAAAAAAAAGACCTTTTGATTTAGAGAGACAGATAACATGGATCCAGTAGGGGCAGATAGGCATACTGTTAATATGCTGTCCTCAATTCCCACTGCTTTTGCTCTTGACGCACTTTTAATCACTATTGGTTGGTAAGGATAGCTTTTCAACATCCATGCATCTTTAGTATTTAAAATCATTTCCTTGGACAACTGTGATCTGCACTAACTGGCAGCTCACAGGAATTTAGAGGCAAGAAATGTGTGAATTACACTGTTTTAAACTTAAGGGAAACATAAGCATATAGATTTACGGTTGATTTACCTATGATTTTGTTTGGATATTTTTAAGGAGGATGGGAGATGAAGAGATGAGGGAAATTGGTGAGAAATAGAGCTTTTTATCCATTTTCCTGGTTTGGTATCCCTGACAGGATTTCATGGAGAAGGCAATCTGCTAGAGAGAAGTTGTCCGGGGACATAAAATATATTCCTCCAAGTCTGGGAGGTTCTATGCCTGAAGAAGGGTCCCAAAGCAGAAAGGCTGATGGGCTTGAAGGAAGCTATCTGCACAGAAGGATGAAGGCACCCTCTTTGTGCCTAGGGTAAACTGAAAGGGACCCAAATCTACTTTAACTTGCTCAATTACAGCTAAGCCAAATTCATCTGGTTTTATACTAAAGTCACAAATCCTGTAACAATCAAGCTGCCTCCATTCTGTAGGTACTCAAGCTAAATACCTCTTCACCAACTCAAAATTGTTTACTCTCTGAAAATGGGAGAATGAGGCCACTTCCTTTCCTGATTACCTACCCAATGTCAAAACATAAAATTTATTTTCACAGAGACTCTGACATTTTTTGAATGCCAAAATATTACTTCCACTTATAACACATTTTAGAAATCTGAATCAAGATTTGGGATGAAATGCTTTTAATATGGTTCCTCCAGCTCTTGGATTGTGTTAAAATTCAGGCTGGTATAGTTTCACACAGGAGAGTAGCTGTGGAAGGAAGCACGTCCACAAAGAGCCTGCTGACTGGTGAAAGGTGACCAGGAGAAGCCCTGGCTTCAAGTCCTAACTTGGTCACTAACTAATTCTGGGGCTTTGGGCTCCTCAAATTTCATCTTTAAATTGACAGTCTTAAATGACTTTAAAGGTCCCCCTCAGCTTTAAGCCAGTTAAGTGGCCATATGCTACAAGTGCTAACTGAAAATTACAAGAAATAAATTATGAAAGACTTATCGAAGTCCATGTTTGTCTTGGATTAAGTTTGTCATTTTTGTGTTGCTGTGGAGGCAAACCTGTTGCATCACATAAAATACTCTTTCTCACTACACCAGAAATACAAGAGACAATTGGCTGGCTTTTTAAATTTTTCATTTTTTAAAATGTAAATAAACAACAGTGTGCCCCCTATGATAGAAAGTTCTCAAGTTTCACCTTTATAATCTATAAGTACACACAGGATGCCACCTGGGAGCATAAGGCCACATGACTGAAGGCCAGGGAGTGCTGGCTTGCTGTTAGAACCTTTTTATCCTGCATGAGCAATGCTTTGTGTTTACGTTCAACCTTCATTTCGAGCCACGTCCAAGCCTCAATAGGGGGCTGTTTGGGACCTTCACTGTCAATGTTCTCAGGCAGGGACGATTACCCGTGAGGAGGCCCATGAGAGAGGAGGTTTGCACGCCACCTCACCTGCCCATGTATTTAATACCTACCTCACGTGGTTTATGCTTACCAGAGCACGCAAATTAAAAGCAACGGGATTCAACCTCAGATCTTAATTGGCCACATCTACTGTGATAGTAAAAAAAGGAAAACTAAAGAGCCTTTGACATTGCACCTGGTGGAAGCTGAAAAGCTCTCTGTCCCCTTACACTGTAATGTTACAGTCGTACGAGTTTCAAAGGTTTGTCTTTTTCTCCCCAAAAAACGCTGCCAGGCAGGAGGGGTTTCCAGTACGGTGCACTCACCTCTTTGATCTTTGCCCTCTTGTCGCGGATGGCAGCGTCGCCCGGCTCTCGGCCAACCGCCCCGATTGGGGGCACGAAGTCTAGCGGGGGCAGCCTCCTGAACACCGCCTTGTCACGCAGCTGGTCCTGGGCCACCTTCTCCTTCTCCAGCAGGATGTCTCTTTGGATCTCCTCGGGCAGCTTCTGCAGGGTCTCCTTGGCTTCCCTGAGAGCTCGCTCGTGGTTTTCGCGGATCCTGGCCAAGTTGTCCTCCAGGGCGGCCGCCGGGTCCCCGGGCGCGCCCTCCTCGCCGCGCCTGGCTCGCCCATCTGCTGCGTCCTCGGCGCGCGCCCCGGGCCCGGGCTTATGGTCGGCGGCCGACTGCAGGGCGGGGCTGGAGTGGAACAGGACCCCGCTGAGCAGCTTGGAGGAGTCGGGCAGGAAGAAGATCGCCCCGAAGCAGAGCGTGATGAAGGCGCTGAACACCAGCAGCAGCACGAACTTCTCTGTCAGGCGGAAGGCGGCGGGGCCGGATCCCTTCCTGCCGCCGCTGCCGCCGCCGCCGCCGAGCCCCCCGCCCAGGCCGCCGCCCAGGCCGCCGCCCGCCGGGCTGCTGAAGAGCGGCAACAGGCCCCCCACCGGCATCCCTCCAGCCGCCGCGGCCGCTGGGGTGCCCGCTGTCCAGTGGCCCTGCGCCGCGCCGCTCAGCAGCCAAACTTCGCCGCCGCCCGGCGTCAGCGGCTGCGGGGCTGGGTCCTGCGCATCCAGGCCGCCCGAGCCCCTGGGCTGGGCTGCAGGTATGCCCTGGGGAAACAACGCTTCTGTGGGTCTTCTCCCAGGGGCAGCTCCTTTGGCAAACAAGCACGCGCGACAGACCGCTGGCCGCAGCCCCTGCGGGGAGAGAAACAGTAAAATGTAGTAATTACGATGATGGTGATAAAGTTTCCAGCGGTCTCCGCCCTCCGACGGCCGTTTTAGCCGCCGGGACAGCTCCCCCAGCGCGGAGTCGGGAGTCTGGCTCCGGGCACCGCCCTCGGAGCTCACTCTTTGGACTTGGGGTGAAGTTTTCTGGTCCCGGGGGGACTGCGTGTCCTGCGCACACTTGGAGCAGGGCCGCGTGCGGGCACCTCCTGGAGAGGGCAGCGCACCTCTGGGGCAGGAGGGACGCAGCGCGGGTCGGGGGGCTAGTCAACTTCGCCAGCTCCCCATCTCGGAGCTGCGACTAGCTGCCACGGCTTCCCAGGCGGCGGCTGAGCGTGCAGCCCGGCCGCCCCGCAGCCCTGGTCGCCGCTCGTCTGGGCTAGCGCGCCGACCCGCGGGCGAGTAGGAGCGAGCAGGGCTGCACGGTGCCCTCCACCGCGGCCCCGCGAGCACTAATACCACTGCCGGTCTCCGGGCATTCGGAAACGGGGGCGGTGACGCGTCCGGAGAGTGATGGCGCGGCCGGGCCAATCACGCACCGCTCAGGGACCCGCGGGGGCGGGGCCGAGGCGGGGAGGGGGCCGCGCGGGGCGGGGAGTTTACGGGAAGCGCAACCTCGCGGGGGCCCGGCCGGGGGCGGGGAGGTCGCCGGTCTGGGAGGCGCGAGGCCGGCGGGAGCGGCAGTGGGGAGGCCGCCTAGACCCGAGCCGGAGGCAAAGGGCGCGAGGAAGCGGGCTGGGTTCGGGGTCGGGAGTGTATCCTGCGCGGTCCGCGGGTCCGGGTCGCAGGGGCTCGTTGGCCTTGAGTGGCCCGGGAGGCGCCGGGACTGACGCAGGACCTCCCTGCCGCCCCCTCGGACCCGCCCCCCAGGCCGTGCGAGGCCCGCTCCGAGGGGTCCCGCGAAGGACAGGTCTCGCTGAGAATCGTCCGATGCTGGGTCGTTCTGAACGTGTCTTTTTCTCCAGTTCCCTCTTTTTACCCAAGACGGGGATTCCCCCGGTGCCTGGTAGCAGTCAAACCAAAAGTCCCCCGTAGAGAAGCTGTGATCGGAGAGCGTTTGAGCTCTCTGGTCTAACATCCTTTTACGCCCTGAGATACTCATCGTTTTGTGGTTGCTTAGGATGCTTCTTCGTCTGCATCCTTTCTCCACCCACTTGAAGAAAAAAAGTTACATACCTCCCCCACCCACTCCCACTTTCAAAATTCATTTATCTCATAGAAGTTGGTCAGATTTTCCATTTAAAGAAGACAGTTTTGGGCGCCTGGGTGGCTCAGTCGTTAAGCGTCTGCCTTCGGCTCAGGTCCTGATCCCAGGGTCCTGGGATCGAGCCCCGCATCGGGCTCCTTGCTCGGTGGGAAGCCTGCTTCTCCCTCTCCCACTCCCCCTGCTTGTGTTCCTGCTCTCGCTGTCTCTCTGTCAAATAAATAAATAAAATCTTTAAAAATTAAAAAAAATATAAAAATAAAGACAGTTTTATGCCAAAGCTTCAAGTAATAAATTTGAACACTGTGTTGAAATTAAGTGTTGGATGTGATTACTTCCAGGGAAGTAAGGACTTGGTCCAATAGAGATTGTTTTCAAGACAGCATTATTTTCCAAAATGTGTTTGCAATTTCCCTGTTGCTCTGAAAAAAAAAAAAAAAAAAAACACAAAACACAAAAAACAAAAAAAACAGTTATCAGAGGGGAAAAAGTTGACTACTGACTTCTCATTTCTGAAAGCTAGTTTGTAGCAGCCTTCGCCTATGCCTCCCCCTTCTCTGGAAACGTGATTTTCGCTCTGTTTTGGCTTGCCATTTATAAAACAAAGAGCTGGCAGTTTACAGCAAGATGCCTACAGTACAGTTGTTTCAGATGCAGACTGTATGAGAAAACACAAAATTAAATCAGAAATCCTTATTACAGTTTTCATTTAACTGTTCATTTAAACCATCATTATTTGTTGTATATTTGTTTTGTGTTAACATGAGTTATACCTCCAACGTTTCTGTTAATGGGAAATTGTTTGATAAAACTGACCTATGGCTTGGTTATTCTCATAATTGCTATGAAATTCTATGCCCAGAAGAGTGCAGCATGTCCAAGCAGGGTAACAAAGTTTAGAAGGACTGAAAAAGAAAACAACATTTTTTTTAAATTAAATGATAGAATAGTAATTTTTATTTCAAACTACATTTGCAAGTTGTGGATAGGCTGAAAAGTTTGAATCAGTGTGAAATAATACTGCTTATTTTCAACAGCTTTAAAATTCAGTTACCTCATGGATAGGTAATAATTAGGGTTAATACCCTAAAAGCTAATCCCTTTATGATCTTTTCCCCAAACGATTTATTATCTTAATTATTATGTTTTAGGAATGGAATTATCTCTTATAGCCATAAAAATATTTAGAAACTTTAATTTAAAAATAGTATACTAAGTATTCCAGAAAGGCAATACAAACTACTTTTAAGTGTATGTTAAAATGGTAATAAAAGGGGGTTGTAGGCCAATTCTACTTCTGGCGCTCTTTAATTTTGATACCAAACCAGTTTGGACATTTAACTCATCGCCTATAGTGGAAATATTCAAAATTTAGCATATGGTCTTAAAGATGATTTTTTTTTCCTAAAAGCTTTAAATTTGATTTATTTATATTGTGTTTACAGCTTTTAAAATGATGGCTCTGTTTATTTCTGTTCCCCTTTATGAAGGTTACTTTAAGATTACTTTATTAATACCTGTATTTCTTATAAAACAGAGATTTATTATGAGTGAAGCCTAGCTTTAATGATTTGTTAAACAGGAAAACAGCATGGGTGATTGATTATAGGATATGTTTTAAATGGGGCCAGTCTGTGTTAGGTAGGATGAGAAATATGTGGGAGTGCTCATATTTGGGCTATAGCAATTAAAAAAAAAATCAGAGAGAAGGTATTTGAAGGGACATATCAACTAAATTAACCATGTAAAAACTTTTAAAATAACCACACAAAGTCCTGTATATTCATGGTAAAGGAAGAATACTGGATGGTCAATAAATTAGAAATTGTATTTTGTTGAAGCAAAATCTGACACTTTGCCCCGATTTCAATACCATAAGCACTTCTCATTCCACAGCTGGAAAAACAATGTTTTATATCTTGAGATAAAGCAAAAATACAGGTGATGGTTCTGGTCCCCAAATAATAAAACCTTGACCCTGTCCCATAAATCCATACTCACCCACCACATCTACTTGAAGATATGTTATGATCTCTGTGGATACAATGATTGTGACAAAGTTGCTGTTTCTTCATTATGAATAGTCTAATGCAAATTTAGCAACCTTAGTAATTCTGTGTGGTTTTTTCTGTTTAAATACTTGCTGTGTGTTCTGATTTGGCCAGCTAGTCCTGAAGTATGATTTCCTTGTACCTTTTGCAAGTTTGCCTACAAACCTAATTCTTACTTTTTCCTTTTCCAATGCTTATATCTCTGTATCTTTTTTTCATAATTTGTAAATTTTGTGTTTCAAGATAAAATCTTTAGAATCAAGTAATTTTTTTAAAGTTGGTTCTGGTTAGAGATATCCCCCCCAAGGTGCAAAGAAATCCCCAAGTTATTTGACTGTTTGGATTTCTGTGCTTTTAAAATATTTAACAAAGGGAACATTTATTTTTTATATTAACATGCCAAAAATTAAATATAGTAATAATTATAAACAGGGTTGGGGGAGGGACAATGTTTTTATAAAAACTATGGTGAATGAATATTTTATAAAGTTGTAAGTCCCAAAAAATTAAAGTGCAAAAATATTTCTTAATAGGAAGTTTCTAGAAGGTACTAGGTAGAAGTTTATGGAAGAATCCCTTTGAGAATTTTTCTTTGATTTAAAAAGTATAAAAAAGTAATACAACAAAAGAAATACACTTAACATACATGTGTAACAGTTAACCATTGAAATTGTCCAACACATTAGATTTCTGATAAAATTTTCCTGTTGCTGATTTTCTACTTGTCTTCAAATTTTAGGTCAGAATAGGTTTTGGCCTTTATTTAAAAAAAACCAAAATGTAATATGTAAAAAAAAAAATAGTTCATTGTGAACATTAATCTTGAATTTTCAGTACTTCATTGGGCAACTCTGAATTTTACATGAAGTTTATTAAGATAGGAATTAACCAAAATTACAAATAAACTGTTAATAATATTTGTGGTCATTTGAGGAGCTACAGTTACAGCTCTGGTTCTTTTTCTCTCACTCCTCAATTTACTTTGGAACTGGCCGTAAATAGATTATTTTTATAAGGACTCCAATCACCTTTGTATATGTGTGGGAGGGGGTGGTAAGAGGCTGAATCAATGAGACCCCTCTGTCCTTGCATGTTCTGTTGAAATATGTTTTTGTTTTGAACACTCATTTCGTAAGCATTAGCAGTCCCCAACTTAAAAACATTGTGTTCCACCAAATATTTGTACATTAGCTCTTTGGAACTTTCAGAGTGCCTCTCTCCATAGAAACAAAGTTGTAAATGCTGCTGTGGGTTGTAGTCTACACTACAAAGATCTAAGACTCTAGGGAAGGAAGAATGAAATGTTGGAAAAACACGGTTGCAATGCTAGTAATCAAAGTAGCATTAAATTAGAAAGTGTTTTATTTATCTTGAATGTTGGAGCCTGAGGACAAACATTTATTTGAAAGAAAAGGAGACAGAATGATTATTTCAGAAAGATTCTGAACCTACTTTCAAGGTCGGAAAAGTTTATGGAAGTTCTTAGTATAGTTTTCCTTCATCATGTTAAGTTTTCTTCTGGTTTCAAGTGTATCACTAGAATTACTTTTATGATGTTTTTGTTTTGTTTTGTTTTGACTTGATTAACAAAAGGACTGAAAAAGATAAGTACAGGGAGAGATTTTTCTGAGTTAAGTGGGCAAAAGTTTGAATGAGAGAGTGATTTATTACAGAGGACATGTATGTCCTTGGCTGTGTGACCATGGGTGATAATTTATCTATCTTCTACATCTCTCATTCTTCATCAGTAACATTGCTATGGCTCTTAGATTAAATGATATAACTAATGTGTTTGGCACAATAGGCATTTGAGAAATTTAATTCAATTTTTCTCCTTCCCTATAAAAGGAATTAATGTCTGGGGTAGTCAAAGAACAGTGTCTAGAGGATTCTTAAAAGGAAGAACCAGAAAAATGTAGTAAGCAAGAAGTTTAGGATTATGTGGTTCTTCACATGGTTGTCACTTTTCAACTTTTGTCCTCCATTTAAGTAATATCCATTAGAGGTGTTGGGGGAACAGCCTCAGGTTTGGTAGGCAGCGGATCCTATGCGTGTCTCCACTCTTTATATAAATAGGACCAAAAATTTGCCAGCTAACCAACTTTATAGTTCTTTAAGCCTTTAGAAAATGTTTATGATGGCAAAGTCTCAAAGTGAGGAGAATGATATTACTGCTCAGTGCTTGAAGAATAAGGAAACCAAGGATTCAGGGCAAAAAGGCTAGGCAAGCCATGTCAACAATGACCTTTAGGAGCTCTTGTATCTGAAATGTTTGAAATTTATGACTTGAGGCAAGTATATTATTTCAACTGAGTGAAATGAAAGGAAAAAGTTTCTTTCTATGACCAGAGAAAAATATAAAATATTTCCTTAGTTTTTAGTTCATTAGATACATTTAAAAAAAATCACTTTTTCTTAAAAAAATGTTTCCCTCTTCATACTTCATTCTCTGTCCCATAAAAGATCATACACTTTTCCAGAAAAACCAAATAAACTCAGAAGAGTTATAAGACATTATTCTGCCCAACTGAAAATTTTTTCATGAAATAAAATGAAATGAAACCACATGTGCCCGTGCCTGTTTTGGAGGAATGATCTACAACTATGACACGACAGCATTTGGTTTCCCAATTTCATTGCAAAATAATTGTGCTGTTTGCACTACATACTCAGACTTTCATATTGTCCTTCAAGGTAGAACTTTGTCGTAGCCCTGGGTTTCTATAAATGGATAGGAATTCACCTATGGTTCTTTGTCCACTGAACTTATTTTTCAAGTTCACTTGGAGAATTCTTCTGCAATATATAGCTTCATTATGGGCTAAGGTAAAAGCAGATCTGTGTTGCAGATCGTATCTGAACAAATTGCATCTACTAAATGTGTAACTGGTAGTCTATTTATTTAGTACAATTAATACTGGTCTTGGCTGTGGGAATGAGAGGGACATGTTGAAATTAACATAGGAAAAGTGAAGCGAAGAATTCCAAACCTGTGACCCATATATCCGGTAGACTTAATAGTCTGGAACTGGCAGATCGAGTTTCTACAAATTACTACGCTTAAAATGTGTTGAGTTTGAGATACTTAAACTGGCTCTTAGATTATAAATAGTTTTTGAACATCCACTGAGATTGTTAGGTTTTCCAGTTTCTCCCAAATATTAAATGGGTATTATGTCTTCCACTATTATGATACTATCATAGATTGAACAGTAATGAACAAGAAATGAAATATCAGGTGCCTAAACTTTTTAAACATTTTATATTCTTTATTTTTCCCAGTTTCAACAAATAGCAATTTATAGGTAATCTGTTTCACTTACAACCTCATCTAGTGCCTTCCCCAACCCCACTTCTAATATTTCAAACTATAGTTGACCATTTCACTCATATTTCTTAAAAACTTAACCATTATCATCAAACCAAAGATTAACTCCTTAAAATAAAAAATCCAGTTGGTTCATTTTAAACCAAGATCTTTCGATATATTCCATGTGGTTGCTCTTTTTCTTAATTTCTTTAAGTCTTTAAACATAGTTTACTTTGAAGGCAGAGCCTGCACTTTTTTGATGGATTGAATGTGTAGTGTGTAAGAGAAATCAAGGTTGAATGTTGTATTTTGCCTGAGAAATCAGAAGGTTGGAGTTTCTATCAAGTGAGATGGGGAAAACTGCAGGAAGTGGGGGTGAGGAGAGGGGAACCCTGATAAGTTACTCTAGCATGGTAACATATTTAAAATGTGACCCATGGAATTAGGAGACTATGGAAAGGTTATCAGTTTCTAAAAATATCAAGGACTAGCATACGGGAATAAATAGCTGAGGTCGGGTAGAGAGTAAGATTGAGAGGATCCTGAACACAAATTAAACTTACTAAGGCTTATCACTTTGTTCCTCTCCTTAGCTGCCTTTTCACAAAAAGTTACTGGTATCCAGACAAGTGACTCAAACACACTGACCTCACAAATATTCAAATCCATGACTCTGCAAAGTTAGACACCTTTAGGACCGCCCCCAAAAGTTCCTCATCCAATGGTGATCAGCCACATGGTGTGGCCTATTACTGGTACCATATTCCTCTTGCTGAAATACCCTTAATAATTCCTTCAAAAAACTAAATTCAAACCACTTCTCTCATGAAGTTTTACTAGAAAAGACTCCTGTTCTCTTCTTTCTGTTACTGTTCTTGGCACACTACAATTTACTTCTGAATGGTTTACTTGCCAAATAGTTGGAAAGAATATTGGTTTAAGAAAAAGCCCCAAATCAATACAGCTGTTATTGCATCTTTAAAATATCACAAATAAGTCTGAAAAATCATCCGGCATCTTGCTGTTTCCATAGCTGGATAACTTAGATCTTACTCCTCAGCCTACTGAACTGTTCCTTTTTCAGAAACAAAGACACTATCCCCAAAATTTCTGATATCCTTGTTTTTAACTGTTGTGGCTAGCTGAATCAAAGCAGCTGAGTTTGATACAAGTTCAATGTCATTCCCTTCAAGCATTAAACTCATCTTTCTGGGCTTGAGATACTGAACAAGCAACACCTGGCCTCATCCAAACCCTGTGGATGTATTTTTCACCCAAGAAATCTTGGATTTCAACAAGAGAACCATTCTCCTGAGTAACAACATTGATGGGGAAGTGAGCACACACAAACCTCATCTTGTAATGGGAGCCCAGTGTAACACCCTTGACCATGTTCTGTATATGACTACAGATAGTGTGAACAGTAGCCAGTTCTTTTCTATTTCCCACCATTTGTCAACTTGGAGCCTCTTCTTTATCTTTCCAAGGAGACTGAGTTCTACATTGATGTGACTGGAGTCCCTTTGCAGAGTTCCTCCAGGGCCCTTCACGATAACAGTGCGTCTCTTCAGAGTGATGTCAACATTTTCTGGAATGTCAACAGTCTAATTGCTGAGAATGGTCTTTATTCTCGTAGTAGATGCGACAAAGAGAGCCCATTTTATAGTCTCAATATTAAAATCCACATATATCTCTGGGGTGCCTGGGTGGCTCAGTTGGTTAAGCAGCTGCCTTCGGCTCAGGTCATGATCCCAGGATCCTGGGATCAAACCCTGCATCGGGCTCCCTGCTCATTGGAGAGCCTGCTTCTCCCTCTCCCTTTGCCTGCCACTCTGCCCACTTGTGCTCTCTCTCTATCTCTCTGTCAAATAAATAAATAAAATCTTTTAAAAAAAATAAAATCCACATATATCTCTATCAAGAATTTAATTTCAATATTCTTAAAAGTAAGTAGCCATTATAAGGAATTTAGTTTACTTAAGTAATCCTAGAGCTAATTTCATTATTTCATAGGTGTTCATAAGGTAGAATAAATTACTGTAAGAATAAAGTTAGGAAATGTAAATTTGTAAAACTTTTTCAGTTAACTAATAGGCTATATATAATGTTCCATTAAGTACATTAAAAAATTTTTTTTTAAGATTTTATTTATTTATTTGACAGAGAGAGACAGCGAGAGAGGGAACACAAGCAGGGGGAGTGAGAGAGGGAGAAGCAGGCCCCCCGCAGAGCAAGGAGCCTGATGTGGGGCTCGATCCCAGCACCCTGGGATCACGACCTGAGCCAAAGGCAGATGCTTAACAACTGAGCCACCCAGACGCCCCCCCATTAAGCACATTTTATTAAGTGTATTTGGCATCATCATTTCCCTCTCCTTGAAAAAAGTGTTTTAAATTCACATACACGGCTGGTGGAATGAAAATGGTGCAGCTGCTTTGGAAAATAGTCTGGCAGTTTTTTAAAAGGGTAAATATAGAGTTACCAAATGAACCAGCAATTCCAGTGCTAAGTATATACCTAAGAGAAGTGAAAATATCTGTGTACATAAAAATCTGACCATGACTGTTCATATAACACTATTCATAATACATAGCATTATTTATAATAGCCAAGGGTAGAAACAAAATAAATGTCCATCAACTGATAAAATATGGTATATCCATACAATGAAATATGATTTAGCAATAAAAAAGAATGAAGTACTGACACAAACTGCAACATGGAAGAACCTTGAAAACTTTATGCTAAGTTAAAGATTGCAGGCTGCATATGCTATGGTTCCATTTATAGAAATGTCTAGAATAGGTAATCTATAGGGACAGAAAGTAAATTAGTGATTGTCTTGAGCTAGGGTGCTGGGGGAGTGGAAGGTCACAACTAAAGGGTACAAGATTTCTTTTGGGGGATGATAAAAATGTTCTAAAATTAATTGTCATGACAGTTGCATGGCTCTGTAAATATGTTTAAAAATATTGAATTGTACACTCTGGGTGATTTTTATGGTATGTGAATTATATTTGAATAAAGCTATTACAAAAAGAATGTTTTCCTTTCAGAACTAGTTTACAAAAAATCTTTCTCAAGAACCATGGAATGTCTTAAGCAATAAATAAATAAATAAAGCTGACATCATACTAAATTGTATTATTAAATATTTAAGCTGGAAAAGTAGGAAGTAGAGAGTATAAAGTCAAGAAACATTTTCAAGACGACAGAGGAAAACACTAGAATTTCTCAGCTTGAGAAATACATACTTTTATTGAGAAGTCAAACCAAGGGAATGTTTTTAAGTTATGAATCACTTCTATACTCCACACTCTTTCCTATTAAGTAAAACATAGACAAGTAATAGCATTCATATTTTTTGATGTGTGGAAAGTTACTATTAAGTTAACTGTACCTCACAGCACTATAGTGAAAAAAATGTTTCCAGGAAAAGTTAACTTGCTCAGAGTAGGCAGCTTAAACTAAGCAAAATGATGCAGGGGCAGCAGAGTTAGATTAAAAATCAGAAGATCTATTTTTAAAACTAGCTCTCATTTCTGTGGATTAAACATTGAGTCTCAATTTCTTCTGTAAAATCATGCGGACTCCTAATTGAAAGGGCTGTTGTGAAGATCAAATTATATGTTGTATGCATATCAGAAAATGCTCTACAAGTATAAGGTATTATAACAACTATTAATAATCAATAATATTAATTATTATGTCATATTAGTTAAATATTTGTTATTAATTCAATATTACATTATATTAATTAAATTCAATAAAGTATTATGTGTATTAAAATAATATTAATTATTAATATAATAGTATTTTATTAATATTAGTTAATTATTATTAAGTACTTGAAGAACCTAGTATCAGAATTCTAATACAATAATCACTACTGGGAAGACCAGAGAGATAGAATTCGTATCTATCTATTCTATCTACCTACCTGTCATCACCAATATCTTTAAATGAAAAATATTTTGAAGAATTGACTATTCTATTTTGTAAAGAAATTATGGATATTTAATAGGACATATTATCAAATTCATAGCAGAATCTATATATGACTATTCTATGTTCAGTTAATCCTACCAAAATAAAAACCATTATCCTGCATGCCTTCAAGAAATAATAAAAACCAGGACATCCTGAGAAATTTTCTATTTTTCTCCTTTCTTATAGTATTCATACTCCCATTAAACTTACATTTTTTCCTCTTTAATTGATTTTGTTTTTTGTATTTCTACAATTTTATATTCTTATCACAAATATAATACATATTTACTATAGAAAATTTAGGAGATATGGACCAACAAAAAACTGAAAAGTCTTACAACGACAGTGTGTACATTTTGCATAAGGCGGCAGAGTTATGCTCTCTTTCAGTATGTTCAAATACACATTTTTTTTTTCTGGTTTGCCTCCCTTCTCCTCTGTCCTGCCTTTAAAAACTTTATTTGTGGTGAGTGATATATCTCTTTCCCACTTGACCTTGAAGGCAGATGTGTAATGCTTTTGTTAAATCCCTAAATTTTCTCATTTAAAAACATGGAAACAAATGGGAAATGGAAGAGGTTTTATCACTGATTCTCTCTTTCTGGTCACTACAGTTTTCTGTTTATGCTGACCACCTATTTCTTTACTTTCTCTTGATGCCAAATCATCAAAATGCGGTAACTTTTAATTTAGTACAGAGATGTGTTTTTGTAAAAATTTGGGGAAAAAAATGAAGGAAAAAAAGAAACCAATTCTTCCCTCCTCATAGACAATCATATTTAGTATATTTTATATCTTCCTCATCATTAAAAAACATACACATAAAGGCAAAAAATTTTTAAACACATAAATGTAAAATAGCTAAACATTCAGGTGCAATTTCTTTTTCAAGCTACAGAAATATGGCATGTGGAAAGGATTATCTGAACTAGTCAAAGAGGACTTTTCTCAGCATTGGCTGCCTCTTCTACTCTTCTTCGTAGATTCAAATTATCCAAACCCTGTTTGGTTGATTAGAAGATGTAGTTACTTTCCAGTTTGGGTTATGATTTGCTTTCCTCTTTGTTTGGAAGTTTTTAGTTCAATTTAAAACAGGGTTGCTGGCTTTTTTTTTTTTTTTTTTTTTTGGCTGTTGTTTTGTTTTGTCTTACCCCTCTCATGCTATCTATGGTTAAAAGAAACTAGCTCATTGGTTCTTTCCATCTCTCAAAGTAGACTTTGTTGTCATTAATTTCCTTCTTCAGTGTTACTGATCTCTCTAAAAAATAAAGATGCAATTCTGGGCACTGCTCTGCAACTGCCTTTCAAGACATTTTGGTGACCAATCTTAAGGAAAGACAGAGTCCTTTGTCATATCCTAAGTGCCTCCCTGTTTTATGCATTACCTGTAGCCAAATAAGGGACTTGGAAATTTGAAATGCAAACGTAAAATTGCAGCAGCTTTCAGATCTAGTTCAGGAGAAACTGAACACAGAAACAATGTGTTCAAATTGGGATACAAAGTAAATGGAACTCATTATTTTTATTTATTCTCATTTCCTTCATTTAGTACAGGAAGAAGTGATGATGTAAAACTGTTTTTGAAATAAATGTGTGTGGGGTGTGTGTGTGTGTGTGTGTGTGTGTACATGTGCATCTGTGTGTCTGTGTATCTCAAAGATGTTTAGGCCAAAACTTCATTTCTAGCTCCTAAACTTATTACAGCATTCTTTTTTTTGTTTTTAAGATTTTATTTATTTGAGAGAGAGAGAGAACAAGTGGGGGGCAGAGGCAGATGGAGAGGGAGAAGCAGGCTCCCCACTGAACAGGGAGCCCGATGAGGGACTCGATTCTAGGACCCTGAGATCATGGCCTGAGCCGAAGGCAGACACTTAACAAACTGAGCAACCCAGGTGCCCCTACAACATTCTTCTTTAAAAAGATAATTTTTCATTTGCCCTTTGCCCCCCACCTGCTTAGATTCTGTGATTCATAATTTTGATAAATATTTTGCCAATATCCTAAACTTTTTGTCCCTCTGTCTTTTTGTCACATTTCTCTGGCAAAAACCTCGATCCCTGAGGAACACAAACATCTACTTTTTCAGTGCCTATGCCCCAGCTGCCAGGCCTTGGTAGGAAAAGTACAGTATGGCAGATTGATTGCACCAGAATCCATATCCAACTTCAAGTGGGCCTCAGGACTGCCCTTCAAGCCTCCCGCATCTATTTGGTTCATTTACTCTCCCACCCAACACAACACTTTCAGACCTTCCCCATTTTCTCCTACTCTCTCTAGCCCGGTAATTCCCAATCAGGGACGATTTTGCCCCCAATCCCAGCCCCTAGCAGACATTTGGCAATGTCTGAAGACAGTTTGGATTGTCACAGCTGGAAGGACCGGGGTGGGGTAGGGCTGCTCAAAATCCAATAATACACAGGAAAGACCTATATAATACAGAATGGTCTGGTCCAAAATGTCAATAATGTGGAGGCTGAAAAACTCAACTCTAGCACCTTCATGCTCAGCAGATGCTATTCTTCCTTTACAGAGAAAATAGCAGGCAACTTTTGAGAACTCCCTTATCTTTTCTATTTCAGACTCAAAATATACATCTCTGCACAGGGTCTCCCCCCTCATTACAATAGAGGGACTATCTCCTCCAGGCTGAGACTAACCCGCCGCCTGTGCTTTGGACTTCAAAGCCTCTCACTTTCTCTGTAACATTATACTATTTATTATTTCTCTTGCGTGTATTAGATCTCGCCTTCTATATTCTTCCTTTTTGATTTTAAGCACAAAAGTTTCTTCAACTAAACAGACCCCAAAAACCCCACAAAGAACAAACCCCTCCCCTCCCTTCAGGTACTGCCCTGTCCTACTCTCTCTTTACAGCCACATTTCTTCAAGTAGTTGTTAATGACACCAGCGGTCTACAATCCTCACCTCCCACTCATTGCTCAACCTACTCCAGTCTGGCTTCTAGCCTTGTCACACCAAGAAAACAAGCTCTACTGAAGGTCACCGATGTCCTCCACATCATAGATTCCTGAGATAATTTTAAATTTTCATTTGACTTCACCTCTTAGTAGCATTCGCCGATGTTTATCATTCCGTGCTTTTTGAAACATTCTTCCCTTGATTTCTGTGACACAACAATCTCTTGGTTTTCAATATCTCTGATCAATTCTTTTGTTTCTTGCTTATTCATCCTCTTCTTGACCTTTAAATGTAGGCATGTCCTTAAGGCTCAGTACTGGAACTTTATGTCTTCTTAATCTTCATTGTCTTCCTAATGCATGTCATTCAGAATCATTGTTTCATTTAACATACATATGCAAGATATATTTTTTTAAGATTTTATTTATTTATTTGAGGGAGAGAGTACATGAGAGTGCACAAGTTAGAGAGAGATTGAGAGAGAGAGAGAGAGAGCACGATCAGGGGTGGAAGGAAGGGCAGAGGGAAAGGGAGAAGCAGGGCCCCTGTTGAGCAGAAAGCCGGATGGGGGGCTGGATCCCAGGACCCTGAGATCATGACCTGAGCCAAAGGCAGACCCTTAACTGACTGAGCCACTCAGGCATCCCAATATACAAGATATTTTCAAATTAATACTTCTGGTCCAGGCCTCTCACAGGTTTTAGATCTGTAGACCTAGTTCCCTGCTTCTTTTTCATATGTCTCGAAACATTTCAATCTCAACATATCTCTAATTGACATCTGCCTCTTTTCTTAGACTCTCTTCCTTCCAACATTGCCTTTCCAGTTTTGGTGAGACTCCTCAGTCTTGAGAAGAGGAAATTCTCAACCTCCCACTGCTGAATCTAGAAGAGCCTGGTCCTCATCCTCTCCAATGTCAAGGCAGCCAGTTCATAGCACCTGATCAAGGCTTTTCCTACAGCTTCTTTGCCTTTCAATCAGTTACTTGAAACTGATTGTTAACTGATTGTGTAACTAATAAGTAACACCTACATTATGTTATGATTTTTTTTTTTATCCCAAGCTTAGATGGCAATAATGGTATTCTGCTGCAGTGGTTTTGATGTTCTGGCCAGAATATTCCTCCTAAAATATGTTTATGATCCCCTGTGGCTCTGAGACCTCCAGAATGACCTCAGTTCTTGTTGATTTCCCAAGCCTGACTGGGGTCTGAAAAGTAGGGATTGCTTTTGAAGACAAGAGTACTTACTTGGGAGGGGTCTGAGGAGTGTTTCCCTATGCCCTCATCCAAATCCTTTTGGTACCACTTGTTCACAATCTTATTGTCATGTGAGAACTAGATAGATGGACATTAAACTGTGACAACCCCAAAAGAATTCATGCTGGGAGGGGTGAAAGTCTGATTTTGGCTGAGGTTTTGCCAGAGATGAACTGTTTTTTCAGTCAGAATGGGAATAGTCACTTCCAGAACAGTCACTAGATGTTCCCAGGTTTTAGTTCATACCGTGGCACAAATATTTAGGTATTTGAATTCAATTCTCTTTTTTTAAAGATTTCTAACGCTATTAACAACACTAACTTCTACCCATAGTCACTGACCTGGTCAAATCCTTCACTGGTGGTGGCAGCAATGTCCCCTCAGGTTTTACCCCTATTGGGTACCAGAGTGCAGGTGACCAAAGATGATAATTTAATTACTTTTTGGTCACTGTATACCATGAACTTCCAAATGATCTTCCTATAACATCAAGGACGCTTTCATGCTTTTCCGTAACACCCTACTTGCTGGTTCTAAATTCTTTGATTTTATAAGATGCTTTTGATTAAAAATAACAGAAAGCATTACTGGTCTCCTTCAGCCAGCAATAAAAGGGCAAGGGAAGGATTTATTAGAAGGATGCATAGAGTTTATGGAATCAACATGTGACTATTATTCCCTCAAATGAGACCGTTATGCTGCTAGACGGAATCAGAATTATTTGCAGACTTGTATTCAGAGTTAGAACACAGAAAGCCCCAGGACACCAATTATAAAAGTGAAATCCAGAAAGAGAAGGCTTAGACATCAAAATATTGGAGGACTTTACCAAATCACATCAGCAGTAATTTGGAGAACACATATAATAATAGAATTTTAGTGTATATGACCAAAGATGGAGAAACAATTTTAGATTAGGCTGAATATAGTTATTGATATGAGTTCATTTTTAGGAAATTCCTAATTCCTGATACTGTGTGATGGAAAGAAGTTGCCCTGGGTAACACTAAACTAGACTTACAAATGAACTTGAGATGTCAGAAATGTCTTAGAATAATGTAGAGAAAATAATTCAAATAATTGGGAGATTGGAATACTGGGTTTGATTTATCATAGGTGTCCTGTTCACCTGGCCATTAAGTACATTCCTCAAGCAGTCCTAGAAGACATTCCATTTACTAGGGTTTGGAGACATCTGTTGTGATTGAAGCTCTGGCATATTACAAAAGGGGTGTAGTGGCTGTTCTTTAGAGGCTGTGGGAGAAGGTAAAATAAAAATGGGTTTCCTGATTTCAGTAGGAACAGTGAGTCCCTAAGATGGTAGAAGCCAGACAGGTCACTCACCACTGGAGGAATGATGGGCCTGTTACTATAATGGCAGCAAGGTGTGAAATGGGGGTGACTATAGGCATCTTTGCCAATTGACTAATCCATCACAGAATCCTTGGGGTTCAAATAGAAGAACAGTCCCTTAAGATCACATTTTATTTCTCCAGCCAAAAACTACTGGTCTGGCGAAGAGTTCTTTTCCCTATACTCTATACTAGAGTATAATATATATGGCTTATCAATAATGGTTAATCCTAAAATTTAGCTTTCAGGGTAAAGATATATATATCACAATGAAACTAGAGGAGGAAAAGACATTACCTGGAGTTCATAGACTTATAACTGGATAGAGTAATGAGAGACTTGGGATTATCTTCATTTGGAAAAGAAGTGTGTTTGTGGCATAAGTAACACCTACATTATGTTAGGAGGAACAGTCTTTGGGAAGTGTAATTTTGGGAAGTAGTATATGAGTGAATGTTGGTCTGCCAAAGATGTGGACCATTGTGTACATTTTTTAGTTTATTTCTGACTTTCTAGCATTTTACCACATTCCTATTGGGGCAGTCCTCAGAGAATACAGTCTTGGGAAGGATAAGTGCTCCACCTCCCACTAATAACATTGAAGATGTCAGTTCCTCTCTTTCCCTGCTCTTGGAAGACCAAACTTAGGCATATGACTTAGTGAATTAGACACTGCTACCTTGGAGTGTAAATTTGAAAATGGAGCACATACATGAAGATAGGATGAGGATTCATGTTTGGTTATGGTGGCATGGTTCTTACAATGTCAGGGGTATTCTGGGCAGATGATTCTTGTCAAAAGACACTTCTTATTACCACTGATTCCTGGACTTCGGGACCTGGTTTGATTCCTGTCTGGTTTCCGGGTCTTGTGCTCCAGCAGCCTTTGATTTGGTGAGTTCATAACAGCATTTCTTCTCCATTTCTTTGCACTTACATAGTCAGAGTTCACTTATATAACTTTCATATGTTGGTTGTATCTTAATAGACACAGGACTTAAATGCTCAGTGAATGGCAACATCATTTATCTAGTTGAACAAGTAAAAAATCCAGGGTAAATGTTTGACAATCCCTCTCCCTCCACTCCACATCTAATCCACCACTAAATTTTATTGATTTTCCTTCCCAAATATCCCTTGAGTCTATCCACATCTCTCCAGCTTTATCACCATCAACATCAACACCCTAGCCTAAGCTACCACTATATCTCACTGGGACTATAACAACCTACTTGGTCTCCCAGAACTTTTCCCCTCCTCTAACCCATTCTTTTCTAACTGTAAAATCTGATCATGTGGGGAGCCTGGGTGGCTCAGTCGGTTGGGTGTCTAACTTGATTTCAGCTCAGGTCATGATCTTGGGGGCTGTGGGATCAAGCCTTGTGTTGGTTTCATGTTCAAAGCAGAGTCAGCTTCTCTTTCTCCCTCTCCCTCTGCCCCTCCACCCCCTTGTATGCACCCATTCTAAATAAATAAATAAAATCTTAGAAAATTTGATCATGTTGCACACTGCCCCACTACCCAGCTAAATCCTCTTTCTTTTAGTCCCTGGGAATGTGCCTTGCTGCTTCCTACCTGCGGGCCTCTGCATATGCTGTTCCCTCCCTCTGGAACTCTCTTCTTTCCCTATTCCCTTCACATAGTTAACTCCTACTCATCTTTCACATCTCATCATATCTTCTTTGTGATTGCTTTCTTAGTCTGCTCAGGCTGCTATGACAAAATTCCATAGACTGGATGGCTTATACACAGATTTTTATTTACCTCTCACAATTCTGGAGACTGGAAAGTCCAAGATCAAGGTGTTGGCTGATTCAATTCCTGGTGACGGCCCTCTTCCTAGCTTTCAGACAGCTGAATGTTCATTGTGTTCTTACATGGTTTTTACTTGGTGCAGATACACGTAGAGGGGGGATCTCTCCCTCTGACCACAAATGCTATTAGATTAGGGCCCCACTCTTAAGACCTCATTTAATTTAAGTACCTCTGAAAGACCCTATCTCCAAATACAGTCACACTGACTGACTTCGACAAATGAATTTGGGGGACACAATTCAGTCCGTAGCATTTTTCCCCTGGTACCCCAAAATTCATGTCCTTATTACATGCAAAACATACTTATTCCATCCCAACAGCCCTCAAAGTCTTAATTCATTCCAGCATCAACTCCAAAGTCTAAAGTCTGAAGTCTCACCTAAATATCATCTATATCAGATATGGGTGAGATGCGAGGTATGATTCATCCTGAGGCAGAATTCCTCTTTCTCACTGTGAACCTGTGAAACCAGACAAGTTATGTCCTTCCAAAGTATGGTGATGGGACAGGCATAGGATAAACATTCTCATTCCAAAAAGGAGAAAAAGAAGGAAAGGATGATGGATCCCAAGCAAGTCCAAAACCTCATAGGGCAAATTCTATTAGATCTTAAATCTCAAGAATATTTCTCTCCAGTTTGATGCCCTGCCTTCCAGACCCTAATCAGGGGTCACATCCTCATGTCAGGCAGAGGCCATCTGACTTGTTGAAATTGAGTTAGTGACCCTGATGATATCTGAATCACCTTTAGGACCCTTTTTCTCTTTTCTCAAAGGATAAAGTATGTCTACAGCTGAATAGCTCTATGGTTCCATCCTATAGAATCCAAGAAGTCTGAACAGCCTTTCTTCATTCTGTTCCACTTTCTCTGCCCCTTTTGGTCCAAACTGGCAGTATCTCTGCTGGTATAATCCCATCTTTATTCCTTGCTTCTGCTGAGATGACCAATGAAATCCAGGAGCCACATCTATGATCTCTTTATCAAGTGGTTGCTCAGCCATACACTTAGCATTCTCCTCAGAACAAGCTTTTTTATTCTTTTGCAATATGAGTAGGCTTAGACTGTTTCTAATCTCCAAGTTTTTGACCTCTGCAGTCTGGGTGGAGGAGGGTTTGAGAATTTTCATTTCTCACTTTGAGAATCACTATTATAAATTATGAAAGTGCTTCTCAAACTTTAAGGTGCATGCAAATCCCAGGTCGTCTTGCTAAATGTAGATTCTGTTTCTATAGGTCTGGGTGAGGCTGGGGATTTTGCAGTTCTACCAACTACCAGGCCAGGAGCAAACTGCCTCCAGGTGGCTTGCATTTGCCTAATCTGGAAGCTTGTTAAGAAAATCTCCATTTGATCACCAGCCCTCCAAATCTGAATCTGCATTTCACGACGCATGTTAACATGATTTGTGTCAATTAATATTTGAGAAACACTGCCCTAGCTGCTTGTATCATCAGGGAATTTAGGGAAACTGCCATGGAGGTTATGATAGGCTTGAGTCACAGAAAACTTGTGAATACTTTGTCCACGACAGGCGGTGTTAGATAGACCATTTACTTTTAATACTGTTACAGTTTATAAGCCACTTTGAAAATATTACTACTTTTCATCTTGACAGCAGCATTGTCATATGTGTAGTGCAAGTATTCCTATTCTTATTTTATAGTTGAGAAACTAAAAATTAGTGTAGGTAAATCACTTATTTAAGGTTACACAG
The DNA here is from genome assembly GCF_011800145.1 of Mirounga leonina. Lineage (NCBI taxonomy): Eukaryota > Metazoa > Chordata > Mammalia > Carnivora > Phocidae > Mirounga > Mirounga leonina. Next base: position 73,539,225 of record NW_023270807.1, read on the forward strand.
CTAATACATGGCAGGTCTTTAGTTTGAACCAAGAACTTTGCTCCAGGTCTGGGATTATTTTCCATTAAATCACATTTCCAGATCTATCTATTAAAAAATATGGATTTGGAAATTGTATTACTTAAGAGGGAATTGGTCCTTCCAAAAAATCATTTCACATGATCTGTCAGCCTGCTCCTTCAAATTCTCTAAAAATACAGCTTTCAACCCATCATCACCATGCTCTTCTAAGATGTTCTTTTCTGTATATTTTACTTTTTTTGACATTTGGAACATGGCTGGAAGTCAGGAAATAAAGGGAGCTCTGCACAGCCAAGGTGGGAACAACAAGATCAAAATGCCAAAGTTTACAGAATTTACTCATAGATAAATAGTCTCTTATATAGAAAAGCTCCTGGAGCCCTCCCTGAGAGTTGGAACACTCTGGAACAGGTCATAGAAGTATGGAAATTTCTTTCTTTCCTCCACCTCTTTCCAAATCTAAAGCATATAAAAAGCAGCATTTGAAAGGGGAAGAGTTTCTGTCACAGGCAAATAAAATGACAGAGGTGAAAAAAAATCTTGGACCTTTTACAACAGAAAGGAGACAGTAGCCACAAAAGAAGAAGGAAGAAGAAGGGAGGAGAAGAAGGAGAAAGAACACAGGAAGTTCAGCAACACACAGTCCTATGTACCACAGCAGGCCAGGCAGGCATCATGACTTTACACTAGAGTGGAATTTTATTTCCAAATAATGGTGATCGTACATCATTTAAGAAAAGGTTAAGTTATATTTAGAGTACTTTGTTGAAGAAAGCAATAAAATATGCAATACGATTCAGAAAGATTTCTATCAAGAGATTTAAGTGAGCAAATCTTCAACATTTCAGAGTGACACATCCTCAAAGGGTTCCTGATAGATGAGATTTCATTACATTTTCTTTCTTTTATCTCCCTTTCTGTTGTAGTGTTTTAGAGTATGGAAAAGACATATCCACTTGCATTTCACTTACCTGAATTCAACTATATGTATCAGGCCAAAAAAGAAAAAAAGACAAAGAAAAGGAAGAAAAAAAAAAATCTGGGTGGGGGGGTTCCACCAGCCATCCCACTCAGTGAGCACATATTTTGGCATGAAAAGGGTAGGGATGAAGGGAAGACAGGCCTGTGCTGTTACTTCAATCTCAGTTACTCTCAGAGCTCTTATGAAGCCAGGATCTTGCTTTGTGATTATAGTGTCCAAAGGCATGTATTTTTCATGCCCCATTACCAACAAAGTGAGAAAACATTAAACTCTTCAAATGCTGGTGTCAAACCTGGTTGTACTGTACTTATTGAGAGATACTGTATTGGTGTCCAGTGTTTAGTGTCAAATAAAAAACAAATCTGGATTAGTAAGGACTTTATCTGAAAGGATTATTGTGAGATGTGGAAGGCAAGCTTCTCAAGATGAGGCAAAAAAGGTTGGTTTTTATTTTATAGAGAGGAATAGGCTGGAAAGAATTAGGTGGGGTTAAGTGGATGAGTGTCATGATCTGATGGTAGTTCAGAGAATGTTTTACCCTGACACCAGCCTGTTTGAGGAGGGTTGTGTGCTGGCTCAGGATGAAAGTGAACCCCAGTTCAGGAACCTTGGGAAAGAAGAGGGGTTTAACCAAAGTTTGGTTAAGAAGCATTCTGTTCACATTGATCAGTGGGATGAGCAGTTCTGCTGATCATTTATGAAGCAAAGAATGAGAATTTGGAGGGACATTGTCTGGTCTCCCTCTAGGTAACTGGGGGCCATCTGTAATTCTTATTTAAGTCATGGGGGGAAGGGTCCTTCTTTACCCTTCCATTTCCTGGAACACAAAGGAACAGGGATTTCTTAACCTTTGCTGTTTTTCAGGAGCACAAGGCTCAGTTAAAATTCAATATTATCAATAACATATAAATATTACAATACACACTGAATTTTAGGGGGTAATTTAAGGAGTTTTCCAAGGTAACTTTAATTATAAACCATAATCAGGTGGCAACTGCAGTATCTAACTACCGTACAAAATGACTTTAGTACAATTATAACCACATATGTAAGTTTGAAATTTCAGTTCAGATGCAGTATTTAAAAATCCCTAAAGGCATGAAATTTTATATATTTAGGTAAAATAGCAAGTCATGTCATTTCCTCAAAGAATCCTTTCCCGATCCAGATGGACTTTAGTTTAAAAGCCAATTACTTGCTTGCATTTCTCCTTATTAATATTCATCACATTTGTAAGTCATTCACTTAATATTTTTCTTTCATGATAGGTTGCAACCTCAATGGGAACAGGGAAACTGCCTGTGTTGTTTGCTACTATGTTCCAGCACCTGGTCTATATTATATTAGATGCTCAGGATGTGCTTTTGGATGAATGAAAGATATTTCTATTAATCTCTCACTGTAGAATAAACTGAGGAAATAATAAAATTCTTTTTGTACCTAAAAAAAGTACTTTATTCTATTGTCCTCCATTGTGTATCATATATTGTTTTGACTAGCAATTCCTTGTAATTTAGGTTTGTGAAAACTGGAAGGAGTGCCTTGAGAATCATTTTATAATATTTTGCATAAGATAAGTTTATGTACATGGAAAACCATCATTTATTAATCAACAATACCTAATATTTATTACTGCCTATTATATGTTAAATTCTTCACATACGTTATTTTTTAATCTTCAAAATAATCTCATGAGTGAACTGTGGATTGTATAGGAATAGTTTTAGACAATTTCTGTATAAACAAAGACTAGGGTAGTCAAAATATCTAATTCTTATTGTAATCATGAATATTCCTGGAGCATAGGAAAAAATGGATTCCAATGGTATCTTTATTTCTTGCAGTTATTTTGCATAATACTTCTGAAATACGTAAATTATGAAAACATGGTGTGGTAAAAGGAATTTGGGAGATAATTCTTGCTTATGGAACCCTACCCCAAATTTACTATCATAGTAGTTTATAATGGTCTTTCCTCTGATTATAAGTATGGATATTTTTGTGGGTGAAAAAAATAAAAAATAGGAAGTTATTTGCATTAGAATTTATACAGCATAAACTCATCTCTATAAGTCATAGAAAATTATGACTGAGAATGGTGTAAGCCAAAAATATTAAGCATAAATTAGGGACTAATACTATAACTCTAAATAAGATCCCTTTGTCTTAGCAGGGTACCCAGAGCACAGAAATAATGGGTGTAGATGCCATGTACTGAAGACGTTGGTGCTAGGTCCTTCAGCTGGGTCATCACTTAATTCATAGCCAGTTGAGTGGATAAAATAATTGAACAAGCCTCTCAAACATGGAGCAGCTTCACAAACTTTATCCACTTCCCAAATCCTTGGACTCAAATCTGTTTGAAGCTCTCAGGCCATGATGGTGGGAGTAGGGGTAGGTTGGCAGCTCCTTCCTTCTTCCAAGGAAATTTGGCATTTCATCCTCCCCTCCTTTCTCTCCTTCCTAATGCCTTTGTATACTCAATAAATGTGGAGGTTTTTGGGAGGATGAGGGACAATTAAGAAGAAAAAGGACTCTCTTGTCCTTTGTTCTTTACCCTCTATTGACCTGAGGTGGAACCTTAATTATAGCTTTGAAATTAAAAGCTAGCTTATTTAGATTAATAGAAAAGGAATTGCAATTTCAAGATCGCCAAACTTGTGTATTATTCCTGAATTCTTTCCAGAATCCAGCCTACTCTAAATCCTCTTTTTCAGAATTTGTTTGACATAAGATAATAATGGTTATCAGAATCAACTCAGGCAGTTGCTGATGGGCAATTTTTTTCTAAGCCAGTTCTATGTGTCAGCCACCACTGTTCAAAGCCCTGGAGATATGTGGGTGAACAAAACAAAGTTCTTATCTTCATGGAACCTAATTCTAATGATGGAGCTAAGAGATAATCAACAAAAACATAATATGATTTCAAGCGGTATTATGTGCTCTGAAAAGAAATACAGTAATATAAAGCATAAGAAATGAAATGTGTGTGTGTCCTTTCTGATGAGATGATATTGGAGGAGAGATTTCCATGGAATGAGAGAGCAGGACAAGTGATAAATTGGGGAAAGAGCTGCCCAAATAAAGGGTAGAGCAACTATAAAAGCTTTGAGAAAAGCATGTACTTGGCAGGGGGCCAGGCTGACTGAAGAAAACTTAAGGTATGAGTGAGAGGAGAAATTAAATCTGAAGGGTAGCCTGGAACCAGATCATCTAGAATTCAGTATGTCATGGGTTAGAATTTTGGGTTTTATATTAAGTGTGATTGGAATCCATTGAAGAGTTTTTGTGGAAGAGTAATGTAATCAGATTTACACTTGTAAAGGAAGTTCTTCTGGCAGAAGAAAAATTATAGCAGATAGAAACTTGGATCTATGCAAAGAAACAAAGAGTACTGGGAATGATATCTATATGGCTACATATAAAATACTTCATTTTTTATGTAAGACTTTGAAAAATTGACTTAAGCAAAAATAACAATAATATTTTTTGGAGTTTATAACATATATAGAAGAAAAACATGCATCAACAATAGCACTAAAACAGGGATAGGAAAAATGAAAGTATGTTGTTTTAAGATTATTATACTACATGTGAAGTGGTAAAATAGTAGTTGAAGGTAAAGTGATAATTTAAAAATGTATACTATAAGCCATAAACAGCCACTAAAAAAAAAAAATTATAGCCAATAAGCAACAAAGGAGATAAAATGGGACTACAAAAAAACCAGTTAATTCAAAAGAGAAAGAGGAGAAGGGGAACAAACAGCATATGTGAAAAATAGAAAACAAATAGCAATATGGTAGATTTAAAACCAACCCCATCAATAATCATTAAATGTAAATGGTCTAAATATTCCAATTCAAAGGCAGAGATCATCCGATAAAAAGCAAGGCCCAATTACCTGTGGCTTATAAAAAACACACTTTAAATACAAAGACACAAATAAGTTGAACAGAAAAGGATGGAAAAAGATAATCGTGTGAAGACTAATCAAAAGAAAGCTAGACTGACTATATTATTTCAGAGACATTTCAGAGCAAGGAATATCATGAAGAATAAAGAAGTATTAATTCATCAAGAGGACATAACAATCCTCAATATTTATGTATCTAGTTACAAAACTTCAAAATACATAAAACAAAAACTGATAGTACTGCAATGAGAAAAAGACAAATCCACAATTATATTTAGAAATATTTTAACTCCTCTTTCATTAACTGGTAGAAAAAAATAGAGAATTAGAAAATATATAGAAGACTAGAACGGCACTGTCAATCAACTTGATCTAATTGACATGTATATAACATTCTAGTAGACAACAGCACACACATTCTTTTCCAGTGTATAGAGAATATTTACTAAGATTGGCCATATTCTGCACCAGAAAACAACTAAATTCAATAAATTTAAAAGAATTCAAATTATACAAAGTGTGTTTTCTGAACACAGTAGAATTAAGTTAGAAGTAAAAACAGAAAGACACTGAAAATCCCTAAATATTTGGAAAAAAATAACTCTTCTACATAACCCATAGATCAAAAAAGAAATCAAAGAAAATAGAAAATATCTTGAACTGAATGAAAATTAAAATATCAAACAAAAAATTGTGGAATGTAGCTATTCTAGTAATTAGAGGGAAATTTCTAGCATAAAACATTTATATTAGACAAAAGAAAGGTCTTAAATCAAGGACCTCAGCTAACAGTAAATGAAACACAAAGTAGAAGAAAGAAAATAATAAAGATTAGAGAGGCAAACAATGAATTAGAAAATAGAGAATCAGTAGAGAAAATCAATGGTATGACAAGTTTATTTGTGAGATCAATAAAATTGATAAATCTCCAGCTAAACTGGTCAAGGTAATGATAGAAGATATAAACTCCAGGAATGTGAGAATTGATATCACGATAGATTCTACAGATAGAACTTTATAACAATAAAGTTGACCATTTACATGAAATGTTTAAATTCCTTAAAAAACACAAACTACCAACGTTCACTCAAGAAAAAATAGGTAATTTCACTACTCCTATATTTGCCTTAAAAATGAATTTGTAGTTTAAACCTTCCCACAAGGAAAATTCCTGGCTTAGATGAATTTACTGATGAATTATACATTTAAGGAAGGCATGGTATAAATTCTACACAAATTGTTTAAGAAAACTGGGGGCAAAGGAATAGTTCCTAACTCATTCTATGAGGCTAATATTATTCTGAAACCAAAAGCAGACAAAGATGTTACAAGACAAGAAAACTATAGACTAATATCCTATGAAAATACTCTTAGGAAAATTTTAGCCAGTTGATCATACAATATATAAAAATGACAATACATCATGGCCAAGTGGTGTTTATCCCAGGAGTGCAAGGTTTAAGCCAACCTTAACATTTAAAAATTAACGAAGGCAAGTCAACATATTAACAGACCATTTTAATCAGCTTGTACTTCTATAACAAAATACCATAGATTGGGTGGCTTATACAACAGAAATTTATTTCTCACAGTTCTGGAGGCTAGGAAGTTCAAGATCCAGGTGCTAGCCAATTCCCTTTCTGGTAAGGACCCTCTTCCTAGCTTGAAGATGGTTGCCTTCTCTCTCTGTCGTTATGCGGCAAAAAGAGAGAGGTCTGGTATCTCTTCCTCTTCTTATAAGGGCACCAGTCCTGTCAGATTAGGGCCCCATTCTTATGACCTCTCTTAACCTTTATCACCTCCTTACAGACTCTAACTCCAACAACAGTCACATTGGGGGTTGTAGTGCTTCAACATATAAATTTTGAGGGGACACAAACATTCAGTGCATAACACAGACTAAAAAGAAAAAAAACTATAAGGTCATCTTAATTGACGCAGAAAAGAAATTCACAAAATTCAACATCCACTCCTGATAAAAAGATATCAGCAAACTGAGAAAGGAAAGGTCCTCAAAGTGATAAAGGGCATTCATGAAACACTTACCTAACATACATAATGATGAAAGACTACTTGCATTCCCCCCAACAACTCAAGGAATTTTGCTTACCATTCATTTGTATTCAACATTCTACTAGAGGTTCTAATCAGACAATAAGGATTGGAAAGGAAGAAGAAAAACTGTCTTTACTCATAAACAACATGATCACCATGTAAAAAAATCCTATAAAATATACAAAAAAGATACTGAGAGTAGTAAGTGAGCTTAGCAAGATTGTAGAATACAAGATTGATATAAAAATCAATGTATTTCTATATATCAGGAATGAACAATCAGAAATTGATATTAAACAATGCCATTGATAATGTCATCAAAAATATCACTTACTTAAGGATAAATCTGGCAACATGAAGGAATTACAAAAGGGATGAGGAAACTTTTGGGAGAAATGGTTATGTTCATTATCTTTATTGTGATGGTGTTTTGAGTGCATGTTAAACATTAATTGTACTTCAAATACAGTGATTAAAAATATAATTCTATAAAGCTGTGATGAATGTACTTTTGTTTTTGGGTGTAAAGTAAGTTGTTTTACCTGAATATTAAATATTAAATAGCAGAGTTATATATATAATAATTTTTGCACTGAAGTGTTAGAACATGATATATTATTTCATTTTACATCTATCCACTGAGCATTTTGTTGTATGTGCTTCTCCTATCTGAAGAGATTATTTCACTTTTCAATTTTGGTTTGAAATAATCTAATAGATCAGTTGAAAAAATTATGATACATTTACTCTATATAATATCACACAATTCTTAAAAAGAATTAATTAGGACTATAATTATAGACCTGAAAGAATATCCATAATGTAATGTTGCAAAAACAATTTGAGAGTAGTATAATAGAACCCCATTTGCTGTAAAAACAAACAACAAAACCTTATGTGTCATAAATTAGTGTATATATTTATGAGATAATGGAGAAGGGTGTGGAAAGATTCACACCAGCTGTCAATATACATTGCTGTTCATGGGAGTGAAAGGTTTTTTTTTTTCATCATTTTACTGGTTACAATGAGTGACTATTCCTTCTGTAAGAACAATAAATTACAAAATTAAAAGAAACAATTTGATAATTTTTCTATGATGGTACCTATTGATTTTTAGGTAAATCTGCATGAATTATTACTTAAAAACACTTTAATTATGAATACCATAATTTAATTCAGTACCTTATAACATAAAATTTTTAATATTTATCATAGTGATATATTCCTCTTGCCCTACACATACACAGAAGCTAAAGGCATGATTTTAGACAATCTTGAATTTCCTCCTAAGCTTATTTTTGAGAATTAAGTGAAATAATACATTCTATGTCCATACTAATCCATATTTAGAGCAATGACTGACACCTAACTAATACTTAATAAATGCTAGTTATTAGTACTAAATGAGGCAACCTTTGTTTTACACAACTTACTAACAAGTTGTGACAGATGTGTTTTCCAAAGATGGCTTAAATAATATATATTTTTAAGATTTACTTATTTACTTACTTACTTACTTACTTACTTACTTACTTACTTTATTTATTTATTTATTTATTTATTTATTTATTTATTTATTTATTTATTTATTTTAGAGGGAAGGTGAGCAGGGGGAGGAGTAGTGGGGGAGGGAGAGGGAGGAGGGGAAAGAATCTCAAGCAGACACTGTGTTGTTGTGGGGCTCAATCCCACGCCCTTGATATCATGACCTGAGCCCAAACCAAGGGAACCAAGAGTTGGATGCTCAACCGACTGAGCCACCCAGGTGCCCCAAATAATATTTCTTAATTCACATGCTCTTCTCTATTGCTATATCAAGAGGTAGAGTCTATTTCTCTGTCCCCTTGAGTCAGATTTGGCCCTGTAACTGCTTGACCAACAGGTTAAAGTGGAAGCAAGATGATGCATCTGTTCTGGGCAGAACACTTAATTAATCTGGCAACTTTCATTTTTTGTCTTTTGGAATGCTTGCTCTTGGGATACTTTCTTGGAAATTGGCTGCCATTCTGTGAGAAGCTAAAGCCATAGGGAAGACCACATGAAGGCACTCCAATTGACAGCTGCATCTGAGCTCCCAATTGACATCCACCCATCATGGCTGTCTAACTGGGTTGAACCTTTAGCTGCCTCTAGACTCAGCAACCAACTGGGTGCAATTTCGTAAGACACTCCAAGTGAGAATCACTCAGTTCAGCCCAGGTAACCCCTAGAACTATGAGCGATAATGATAAATTATTGTTTTAAACCATTTAACATGAATTGTAGTAAAATTTTCTTACCAAATATTGTACTTTAATAAATATACCTTTGCATTTCTAATACAGTACACTATTTTAAAATTCTTAAAATTATGACTGTGAAACCTGTGAATTATTTATTTAAAAATTAATTTATAGAGATCGTTAAAGGTGCTGTCTCATGGACCAGTTTTGCACCTATTTAACTTGACCTAGGCTGGTGTTATTTTAAATTAGCATAATGTCTTTAGTAGAACAGAGTTATCATTTTCCTTTTATACATGCTCATTTCTCAGTTCACAAATATGTACAACTTTTATCTATTTCTTTTTTCTTATTTTTTTTAGAGAGAGAGTGAGGCAGGGGTATGGGCAGAGGAGAGGGAGATAGAGAATCTTAAGCAGGCTCCACACCCAGCATGGAGCCCTACTCTGGGCTCGATCTCACAATCCTGAGATCATGACCTGATATGAAATCAAGAGTCAGATACTTAACCAACTAAGCCACTCAGGTGCCCCTAACTTTTATTTTTTTTAAAGATCTTATATATTTATTTGAGAGAGAGAGAGAGAGAGAGCATGAAGGGGGGAGGGGCAGAGGGAGAGGGAAAGGGACAAGCCAACTCCCTGCTGAGCGCGAGGCCAGATGGGACCCAAATCCCAGGACCCTAGCATCATGACCTGAGCTGAAGTCAGATGTTTAACCAACTGAACCACCCAGGTACCCTAACTTTTATCGTTTGTTTTTTTTTAAATTAACATATAATGTATTATTTGTTTCAGGGGTACAGGTCTGTGATTCATCAGTCTTACACAATTCACAGAACTCACCATAACACATACCATCCCCAATGTCCATCACCCAGCCACCCCATCCCTCCCACCCCCCTCCACTCCAGCAACCCTCAGTTTGTTTCCTGAGATTAAGAGTCCATTATGGTTTGTCTCCCTCTCTGGTTTCATCTTGTTTCAATTTTTCCCTCCTTCCTCTATGATTCTCTGTCTTGTTTCTCAAATTCCTAATATCAGTGAGATCATATGATACTTGTCTTTCTCTGGTTGACTTATTTCACTTAGCATAATACCCTCTAGTTCCATCCATGTCATGGCAAATGGCAAAATTTCATTTTTTGATGGCTGCATAATATTCCATTGTATATATATATCACATCTTCTTTATCCATTCATCTGTTGATGAACATCTAGGCTCATTCCATAGTTTGGCTATTGTGGACATTGCTGCTATAAACATTGGGGTGCAGGTGCCCCTTCGGATCACTACATTTGTATCTTTGGGGTAAATACCCAGTAGTGCAATTGCTGGGTCATAGGGTAGCTCTATTTTCAATTTTTTGAGGAACCTCCATACTGTTTTCCAGAGTGGCTGCACCAGCTTGCATTCCCAACAACAGTGTAGGAGGGTTCCCCTTTCTCTGCATCCTCGCCAACATCTGTCATTTCCTGACTTGTTAATTTTAGCCATTCTGACTGGTGTGAATATGGTATCTCATTGTGGTTTTGATTTGTATTTCCCTGATGCCAAGCGATGTTGAGCACTTTTTCATGTGTCTGTTGGCCATTTGGATGTCTTCTTTGCAGAAATGTCTGTTCATGTCTTTTTCCCATTTCTTGATTGGATTATTTGTTTTTTGGGTGTAGAGTTTGATAAGTTCTTTATAGATTTTGGATACTAGCCCTTTATCTGATATGTCATTTGTGAATATCTTCTCCCATTTTGTTGGTTGTCTTTTGGTTTTGTTGACTGTTTCTCTTGCTGTGCAAAAGCTTTTTATCTTAATGAAGTCCCAATAGTTCATTTTTGCCCTTGCCTTTGGCAATGTTTCTAGGAAGTTGCTGCCTGTGTTCTCTTCAAGGATTTTGATGGATTTCTGTCTCACATTTAGGTCTTTCACCCGTTTTGAGTCTGTTTTTGTGTGCGGTGTAAGGAAATGATCCAGTTTCATTCTTCTGCATGTGGCTGTCCAATTTTCCCAACACGCTTTGTTGAAGAGACTGTCTTTTTTCCATTGGACATTTGTTCCTGTTTTGTCAAAGATTAGTTGACCATAGAGTTGAGGGTCTATTTCTGGGCTCTCTATTCTGTTCCATTGATCTATGTGTCTGTTTTGTGCCAGTACCCTACTGTTTTGATGATTACAGCTTTGTAATAGAGCTTGAAGTCTAGAATTGTGATGCAACCAGCTTTGCCTTTCTTTTTCAACATTCCTCTGGCTATATGGGGTCTTTTCTGGTCCCATATAAATTTTAGGATTATTTGTTCCACTTCTTTGAAAAAAGTTGATGGTATTTTGATAGGGATTGCATTAAATGTGGAGATGGCTCTAGGTAGCATAGACATTTTCACAATATTTATTCTTCCAATCCATGAGCATGGAATGCTTTTCTATTTCTTTGTGTCTTCCTCAATTTCTTTCATAAGTATTCTGTTGTTTTTAGAATACAGATCCTTTACCTCTTTAGTTAGGTTTACTCCTAGGTTTCTTATTGTTTTTGGTGCAATTGCAAATGGAATTGATTCCTTAATTTCTCTTTCTTCTGTCTCATTGTTAGTGTATGGAAATGCAATTGATTTCTGTGCACTTACTAAATTCCTGTATGAGTTCTAGCAGTTTTGGGGTGGAGTCTTTTGGGCTTTCCACATAAAGTATCATATCATCTACAAAGACTGAGAATTTGACTTCTTCTTTGCTGATTCGGATGCCTTTTATTTCTTTTTGTTGTCTGATTGCTGAGGCTAGGACTTCTAGTACTATGTTGAATAGCAGTGGTGATAGTGGACATCCCTGCCGTGTTCCTGACCTTAGGGGAAAAGCTCTCAGTTTTTCCCCATTGAGAATGATATTCACTGTGGGTTTTTCATAGATGGCTTTTATGATATTGAGGTATGTACCCTCTATCCCTACACTCTGAAGAGTTTTGATCAAGAAACGATGCTGTACTTTGTCAAAAGCTTTTTCTGCATCTATTGAGAGGATCATATGGTTCTTGTTCTTTCTTTTGTTAATGTATTGTATCATGTTGATTGATTTGCAGATGTTGAAGAAACCTTGCAGCCCAGGGATAAATCCCACTTGGTCCTGGTGAATAATCCTTTTCACGTACTGTTGGATCCTATTGGCTAGTATTTTGGTGAGAAATTTTGCATGCATGTTCATCAGGGATATTGGCCTGTAATTCTCCTTTTTGATGGGGTCTTTGTCTGGTTTTGGGATCAAGGTAATGGTGGCCTCATAAAATGAGTTTGGAAGTTTTCCTTCCATTTCTATTTTTTGGAACAGTTTCAGAAGAATAGGTATTAATTCTTCTTTAAATGTTTGGTAGAAATTCCCTGGAAAGCCATCTGGCCCTGGACTCTCCTTTTTTGGGAGATTTTTGCTTACTGCTTCAATTTCCTTGCTGGTTATGGGTCTGTTCAGGTTTTCTATTTCTTCCTGGTTCAGTTTTGGTAGTTGATACATCTCTAGGAATGCACCCATTTCTTCCAGATTGTCTAATTTGCTGGCATAGAGTTGCTCAAAATATGTTCTTATAATTGTTTGTATATCTTTGGTGTTGGTTGTGATCTCTCCTCCTTCATTCATGATTTTATTTGTTTGGGTCCTTTCTCTTTTCTTTTTGATAAGTCTGGCCAGGGGTTTATCAATCTTATTAATTCTTTCAGAGAACCAGCTCCTAGTTTCGTTGATCTGTTCTACTGTTCTTTTGGTTTCTATTTCATTGATTTCTGCTCTGATCTTTTTTTTTTTTTAATTTGTTTGACAGAGAGAAACACAGCAAGAGAAGGAACACAAGCTGGGGGAGTGGGAGAGGGAGAAGCAGGCTTCCCGCTGAGCAGGGAGCCCAATGCGGGGCTTCATCCAGGACCCTGGTTTCATGACCTGAGCTGAAGGCAGACACTTAATGACTGAGCCACCCAGGCACCCCTCTGCTCTGATTATTATTTCTCTTCTCCTGCTGGGTTTAGGGTTATTTGCTATTCTTTCTCCAGCTCTATTAGGTGTAGGGTTAGGTGGTATATTTGAGACCTTCCTTGTTTCTTGAGAAAGGCTTGTATTGCTATATACTTTCCTCTTAGGACTGCCTTTGCTGTATCCCAAAATTTTGGACAGTTGTGTTTTCATTTTCATTTGTTTCCATAAATTTTTTTAATTCTTTAATTTCCTGGTTGACCCATTCATTCCTTAGTAGGCTGCTCTTTAGCCTCCATGTATTTGAGTTTTTTCCAACTTTCCTCTTGTGATTGAGTTCTAGTTTCAAAGCATTGTGGTCCGAAAATATGCAGGGAATGATCCCAATCTTTTGGTACCTGTTGAGACCTGATTTGTGACCCAGGATGTGATCTATTCTGGAGAATGTTCCATGTGCACTAGAGAATAATGTGTATTCTGTAGCTTTGGGATGGAATGTTCTGAATATATCTGTGAAGTCCATCTGGTCCAGTGTGTCATTTAAAGCCTTTATTTCCTTGTTGATCTTCTGCTTAGATGATCTGTCAATTTCAGTGTGTGTGTTAAAGTCCCCCACTATTATTGTATTGTTGTTGATGTGTTTCTTTGATTTTGTTATTAATTGGCTTATATAATTGGCTGCTCCCATGTTAGGGGCATAGATATTTACAATTGTTAGATCTTCTTATTGGATAGACCTTTTAAGTATGATATAGTGTCCTTCCTAATTTATTATAGTCTTTGGTTTAAATTCTAATTTGTCTGATATAAGGATTGCCACCCCAGCTTTCTTTTGATGTCTATTAGCATGGTAAATGGTTTTCCACCCTCTCACTTTCAATCTGGAGGTGTCTTTGGGTCTAAAATGAGTCTCTCTCAGACAGCATGTCAATGGGTCTTGTTTTTTTTATCCAATCTGATAGCCTGTGTCTTTTGATTGGTGCATTTAGTCCATTTACATTCAGGGTAACTATTGAAAGATATGAACTATTGAAGTAACCTTGCCTGTAAGGTGACTGTTACTGCATATTGTCTCTATTCCTTTCTGGTCTATGTTACTTTTAGGCTCTCTCTTTGCTTAGAGGACCTCTTTCAATATTTCTTGTAGGGCTGGTTTCAGGTTTAAAAATTCTTTTAGTTTTTGTTTGTCCTGGAAGCTTTTTATCTCTCCTTCTATTTTCAATGACAGCCTTGCTGGATATAGTATTCTTGGCTGCATATTTTTCTCATTTAGTGCTCTGAGTATATCATGTCAGTCCTTTCTGGCCTGTCAGGTCTCTGTGGATAGGTCTGCTGTCAATCTAATGTTTCTACCATTGTAGGTTACAGACCTCTTGTCCCAAGCTGCTTTCAGAATTTTCTCTTTGTCTTTGAGACTTGTAAGTTTTACTATTAGATGTCAGGGTGTTGACCTATTTTTACTGATTTTTGAGGAGGGTTCTCTGTGCCTCCTGGATTTGATGCCTGTTTCATTCCCCAAATTAGGGACGTTCTCTGCTATAATTTGCTCCAATATAGCTTCTGCCCCCCTCTCTCTTTCTTCTTCTTCTGGGATCCCAATTATTCTAATATTGTTTCATATTATGGTATCACTTATCTTTCGAATTCTCCCCTCGTGATCCAGGAGTTGTTTATTTCTCTTTTTCTCAGCTTCTTTATTCTCCATCATTTGGTCTTCTATATCACTAATTCTCTCTTCTGCCTCATTTATCCTAAAGCAGTTAGAGCCTCCATTTTTGATTGCACCTCATTAACAGCCTTTTTGATTTCAACTTGGTTAAATTTTAGTTCTTTTATTTCTCCAGAAAGGGATTCTCTAGTATCTTCTATGCTTTTTTCAAGCCCAGCTAGTATCTTTATAATCGTCATTCTGAACTCTAGTTCTGACATCTTACTAATGTCCATATTTATTAGGTCATGGCAGTCGGTACTGCCTCTTGTTTTTTTTTTTTTTTTTGAGGTGAGTTTTTCCATCTTGTCATTTTGTCTTCCAGAAAGTGGCCACTTTTCTGTTCATAGAATTGCTGCTATTTTCTTTGGTCTTCTGTTGGGGTTTCAGGTGTTCTGAATGGTTTGATAACTATCTAGCTGAATTCTTGGGACCAGACAAAATTTAAGTCTCCTACTCCTCCGCCATCTTGCTCCTCCACCGCTTTTATCATTTTTAATACAATTTGTGGATCCACTAGGAATTATATTACCTTCAAATACATTCTGAAAGTCACCAACTACTTGGAGGGTTTTAATAAAAGTAATTTGAGACTGAGTGGGTTTAAGTCATTCTTCAAATTCTCTTTAATGTAGTTGGTTTGTGAATTTATAATTCTTACTCCATCCCAGATCAGGGAACAGATTTTATTTTATAAACCTCTGCATGTCATAGATCTTGTAGCTCATAGAAGGCTTAAGAAGGTAGCAGAGTGTGTGGAGCAGGTCCCTAGACTAACACTCAGAAAAACTGGCTTCTGTTGCAGTTGTGTGACTAGGTTTAGTCATTTCACCTTATTTTCTTCCTTTGTATTCAGATATTAATTCTTCTTTAAGTTCTTTCCACTCAAATTGGGGGCAAATAAGGCATTTTGATTCCCAGACACATCCTCTTTGCCTGCAATGATCTCTTCTGGCTCTAGCTTTTGAGAGGGGCCAAGTTCTGTTTTCTGGATCGAACTGATTTTTAGCTTAGCTCCCAAAGTGAGCCAGGCACTGTCAGATGCTAATCCTATGTGATTGCAACTTTGAGACGCTGGTTGTAACATTAGAAATGCACAGATTTAGGAGGACGGGCACTGATTAATTCTAATTGTTTTATTTATATACATACACAAAAATTCATAAATTATAATCTAGGATTTTTCCAATATTATAATTTTCTTGATTAATATAGATATGAACAGAAGAACTGACACAAGATAATAATAGGATGTCTAAAAATAGAGATGTTTGCACATTCGATTCCTTTGTTTTTTAAATTATTGTGTGCATAGCCTTCAGTTTTAGCCAACCATGAAAAACAAGGTGATAATCTCACCCATCCATTCATAGAGCTGTGACAAATACTTCAGGACAATGCTTACACCCACATTGCATTGTGCTTATGAGTAAAGATGTAGGATGGATATAAAAATTGTATTTTTTTTAAGAAGATAGAAAAATGTCACCTATCAAATTGACTCAAGAGGATATAGAAAACCTGGATACCCATGTCTAGTACAGGGTATAGGCTGGTAGACTATGGTACATGGGCTAAGTCTAGCCTGAGGTCAGTTGTGTATAGTCTGCAAGCTGAGAATTGTTTTTACACTAAAAAAAAAAGGAAAAGAAAAAGAAAAAAATAAGAATATGTGACAGGAGAGGACATGTACAAGGATATTCATTGCAGCATTGTTCATAGTAGAAGAAAACAGAAGCCCACCTCAATTCCATCAACAGTAGAAAGGTTAATATAGACGGTGGAATACTTGTGTGATAGAATACTGTACAGCAGTGAGAATGAATTAGAGTAACATATACCAACATGGTGAATCTCAGAAAGAAAGGCTGAGGGAAAACAAGCCACCAATGAATACATGAAATATGAGTTCATTAAATAGAGTTCAAAACTGAGGCAAAATTGAGCTGTATTATATTTACTGATACATTACCACATGGCCAAACTATAAAGAATAGTAAGGAATGAGAACCATAGCTGAGAACAGTGGAGGGCTGTAATTGGAGACAATTATCTAGGGAGTTCTTAAAAAACTGGCAAGACTGCAAAGCTGTTTGCGTGGTGTATTGCCACTTCGATTTTAAAAACACACACAGAGAAGGCTACAAAGAATTATACCAAAATGTTACCAGTTGTATTTGAAGGGTGACTTTCCATCTGATTTCTGTCAATTTGAATGTGAAATGAAGGAAGCAAAAGCAGAATCAGTGACTTTATTTCTTGTTTTAGTCAATTAACCTAATTTTGATCACAAACATTTCCTCAGGCTTTATCATTTTTTGTTAACAATATGGATTTCTCTTCTGCCTTCTTTTTTGGGGGTATATTTTAACTTAAAAAAAAAAAAAAAACAGAGTATGTTGGGGGCACCTGGGTGGCTCAGTCAGTGAAGCGTCTGCCTTCTGTTCAGGTCACAATCTCTGGGTCCTGGGATCGAGTCCTGCATCGGGCTCCCTGCTCAGCGGGGAGTCTGCTTATTTCTTTCTCTCTCTCTCCCTATGCCTCTCCCCTTGCTCGTGTTCTCTGTCTCTCTCAAATAAATAAATAAAATCTTAAAAAAAAAGTATGTTGTATTTATAATGATAAACTTTAAAAGTAAACTATATTTTTCCCCCCCTTTTTAAAGGCAAAACAAGCTATCAAAAAGACTTTCAGGACATCCTGATCTGTTTTTATGGGCTAGAAAAAACCACTTTCTCCGTCACAAGCATGATGGCAACATCATCCTTCAAATCGCACAGCCTAGCAGGGAGATCTGACCTGCTGCGTGCCTGGGTCAGAGGCCAGTGTAGCACGCGGACATGGCGGCCTAGCCCTACGGCAGCTGTAAGCACCTGCATCGGTGGGAAAGTCTTGGCTTTGATGTGCATTTTAATACCTATGTTGCTGGGACTCCCTACCAATCCTGGATTCTGCCAGTGCTGCCTCTGTGATAGGGAACTACAATCTGGGAGTCTGGGAGGCCTAAAAGAACTGCTGTGTCTTCAGTACTTAGAAACAGTACTCAGGACAGGATGAGCATGGAATGGTTCCTGCTGTCCTGTGTTGTGGGAATCTGCAAATCTGGTGAGTTCTGAAAACTAAATATAATATGATGAACTGGAAGAGGAGAGGGCCCTGTGCACATGCCCGTAGTGAGCTTCCTTCTTGTCCTGTCTAAAGAGAAGAATGGATGTGGAAAGCTATGTAGATTTTTCACTACCTTCCCAATGTTAATTTTACTCTACATTCTTATTTCCCTTATGACAATGGATTTGTTTTTCATCAGTAGTAAACTTGGTCCACAGGATAGAGGAACAACTTTGGAATTTCCTATTTTATAGGGAAAAAAATGAAGATGATGGGTGGATGAATTTAAGTTTAGTGAATTTAAGTTGAAAGTTTTAGGTATAGATTTAAATTTTCCAATAAAAAATAATATGAAATGCTTTTTATTATCTTTTACGGCATATTTAGTAAACCCGACTATTTGCTTTGCTTTACCTAGTTTGTCTTCCCTGAAAACTGGGTAAAATTTTTAGTTGAGCCAGCTGGTTTTTGGTAAGCTTGCTAAAGACTCGACTAGCAGTTATATTTTCCTCCCTTATTTGTTCGTGTATAAGACACCAAGGAGACAAGGCCTGCTACTTTTCCTCTGGAGAGAGGACAAATGCACTAGAAAGAAGACAGTTTCTCAAATAAACTACTGGCACGGTTAAGATTTCTCAAACACATAAACAAAACACAAAGCCTGAGCCATAATTTTTGTTGGGGTGCATAAATGTGAAGCTGAGATGGAAATAAAACCTCTTGCTTCCCAAACCAGGTTTTGAAGAAGATCTTTCTTTTGAGCTAACTTGCTAGTAGTGACCTTTGTTCCCGAGACTGTACCGCCTAAAAGGATAGGACAAAAGTCTTCTGTGCTCTAAGCCATCTACAGTTGTAAGGTCAGGGACTGGAAATGAAAAATTATGATGACTATGATGGAGACTATAACCCGTATCGGAATACCCTGTCATTTCTCCCCTTCCTCTCTGCTGCGTGGCCTTGACTGGGTCATCCTGGGGTCTTTGTGCAGAATTGGGACAACAGGTATTTGTCCTTGGTCACAGACAGAAGTGACCTCGATTTGCTTGATTGAAAATGGATAGAGCAGAAAATTTCTTCAGGATAAAAAAAAAGACTGGATCCGAGAAAGAAAGGAGAAAGAACAAATCAACAAAGGCTAGTTTTGAGGGGAATGATTTTGGGGAATTTGGGAGTAGGGGTGAAGGAAGCGCTCTTCATGCTATGTGAAGCCCTGGGAGAAGGAGGGAGTGAGGGATCATTTGAAGTTTTGCTGGATATTATAAATGTAATGACTCAGACATCTTTGAAAGACTACAGTAAAGGTGTTAATTACTTTTAATATTTTTGGAGGTTGGATAGGTGAATCTTTTGAATGGGATACTGTACAGAAACTATCCTTAAAGGAGGTGGGGGTGAAGATACCCCACCTTTATTGCAGCTGTAATCCCTATGTCTGCCTTGAATGTGTTGGTGTGTCCACCTTCAAGGGAGTTGATAAATGCACCTGTTTGTTCTGCTAATCCCTAAATTTAAGAGAACTGAGGTGGGAGTAGGAGGGTAAGAAGAATGGAAAGTAGGAGAGAGAAGTAGCCTTTTGTTTTTGATCTCTTTCTGCACTGTTAGCCATGTCTTCATCATGTCCTTGATTCCTGAGCATAGCAAAGGGCAAGAAGCTATTATGTTTTCCTCTAATTAACACACGACCGACGAGATGTTTCTAATGTCAGAGAAATAGATTCAGCTGAGAAGAGGAACAGTGTAAGTGGCAGGAAGTGACCAGCACCTGGGAGTGAGAAGCCAACACAGACCCTTGCCTTCTGTCTTTACCTCCACTTGACGCCGAGGTTGGTTGGGAAAGATGAAAATGGAGCGATTGTGATGTTGGGATGTTGGAGTCACGTCCCTTCCCTTAGGACCGTTCTCCTCCTCTCTGCTTTTCCCTGGGTTTATCCCTTCATTTCTTGGCTCACATTTTCTGCCAGTATTTTTATTCTTTGACTTCCTTCCCCTGCACACACATACTTTCTCTTTTCTCCTTCTTCATCACTCTCTTGTTCACATTCTCCTGTCCCTTGAAGCCCACCCGCACCACTGTTTTTTGCCTCCTGATATTCATCAGGGTTGATGTTTATCAAGACCTAGTATGTGCTGTTTGAAAATGGAGACAGTGGAGTGTCTGATTCCATCACTACTCCTTCATTTTATACTTTTGACACAGCTAAAAATCCACACTCGTTGCTCCTTACTGAGCTAAGAGTTTACCCATTCTAAAGGATAGGCCTAGATGCTCTGAGTGCCTGCCTGATGATCGCGCCTTCTGAGGAATTTTATTATTTTTTACTTTTATTTTATTACAGGCAATTTCTCATGATTTGTCCAACAGCTGACTGGACAAAGGACTGATAAAGGCACCATCCTTGGGCAAGTCAGTGACCTTGCGTGAACCTGGCAAGAGAACTCTGTCCAGCAAGAATGCTCTTTCTGGATGCTGTCTGACTAACCCATGCAGTATCTCTCTCTTGGGAGAGAGTCTGAATGGAGGTTAGCAGGGTAGGTGGAAGTAGTTTAGAACGCATGTGTATCCAGAAAACAGAAAGCAGGAGCCATGAGGCAGTGGAGGCTAATAGGAAAAGAGAGAAAGTCATAGGTCAGAGGGAAAAATGCTGTCGAGACAGAGACAGAGAAGCTGGGAGAAGTTATAACTCCAGGTGCTAGAGGAGGGAGCAGGGGCTCTCACTTTGGAGGGGGTCAGCTGCTTCTCTCTCCAGGAGGCCTAGCACTATAGCTGTTGAGAGTGAAGCAGCCAGAATATGCATCCTTTCCCCCTGCAACTTGAAAGAACTTAATGTGCATATTACTTAATTTAATGTTAACAATTCCAAAAGGTTATTCCCATTTTATTGGTGAGACAAATTCAGAAAAATTACATGGCTTGATTATGATCCTGTGAAAGCCCCCAAATACCTCCTTCTAATGAAATGCTTGCTTCTAATGAAATGCTTCCTTCTACTGAATAGTAGTGGTAAGGTGGAGTTTTTGAAGTCTACGTTCAAGTAGAAAAACATGAGATTTTTTTCTATTGCAATTCTTTTCTTCTGTCCACAGTCTAATATAACTCTTAATGCTTTGTTCTCTCCTTTCTCCCATCTGCCACTCCCTCTCTTTTTGTCTAATTAACTTGTATCACATACAGGCTATTTCAACCATGTACTATTTAATGTCCATATTTAAAAGACTTGCTTTGATAAAACCAACTTGGAATGTTTTATTTTGACACAATTTATAGAACAAAATAATCTGGAATTGTTCAATCAGGACCACACCTGGTTTGAGTTAGTTAACAGTGTAGCAGGGATTATGTATAATTTGTGACCTGGAAAATTTAATTCCCCAATTAGGAACCAAGAGCATGATATATTCTGTGGGGTCCATTTTGGTTTAATATATTCATTTATAATGCTTGAGGTTTTCTTTCTTTTAAATTCAGGACATTAAAAAACAAAAGGAATTATTTGAGAACTCAGTACACTATGTATAACAAAGAAGGTCTTATTTAATTACTATTCCCTCCTCAAGATAAGGCAGATTTTTTCTATCTATGTATTGATCGATCTATCATCTATCTATCTATCCATCTATCTATTTCCCTCCCTCCATTCCCCTCCACCTTCCTCATCCTAGGACTAAAGGCCAGTTCTGAATACTAGACAGGTACTCTTTGTTTCCCTTTGGTTCTCACATGCTTTTCACCACTGACACAGAATTTCAGTTTTCCTATGGGCCCTTTTCCTTCCTGATTGGCTTAGTATGACTGACTTGCTACCATGCCTCAAATAAATTGTCTGCAGTCACTGCTGCTACTTTCTGTTCTGAGCTCTGCGTTGCAAGCCCTGTGTGGGGCTCGGTCTCCCTCATGCTTGTTTTGTGCTGAGCTATGTAACCTAAGTATGAACATTCTCTTCAGCCTCTTGAGCTCAAAAAGCAACTCTGAGGCCTCCTCGATTCGGTTGCCAGCCACTACCATTTTAGCTCAGACTCTTCTGTGGTGTTTTACTCTGACCTGTGTCCAGTGATTCACATGGATTCGCCTCTTACCGTAAAGGGAGGAGCCATTATCCTGTGCCTGGGTTTTGGGTGGGGAGGAAATGCCTCCAGGCAGAATGCCTCTGGACAGACAGTTCTTCAGGAAACACGGGCATCCTGGTCCATAGTAATTTTCTAATTTCTCCCCCTTTCCACATGTGGCTCAGAGGATTTAAACCATGCTGAGGCTCATGGCCAGGGTTGTGTACAGCTGGAGAAGAGCTTCATACAAATCCTCTGTCTCTGTTTATACTGCATAATGATTTCACTGATGAGATAGAATTATAGAAGAGCTATTTATTTTAAAGATTTCACTTAATTATTTATTTGTCAGAGAGAGAGAGAGAGAGCACAAGCAGGGGGGAGCAGCAGGGAGAGGGAGAGGCAGGCTCCCCACTGAGCAAGGAGCCCAATGCGGGACTCCATCCCAGGACCGTGGGATCATGACCTGAGCCGAAGGCAGACACTTTAACTGACTGAGCCACCCAGGCGTCCCTATAGAAGAGCTATTAAAGAGAATAATGAAAATAGACAGATTTGGTCCCAAACTGGGCTATGACATTTGACTCTTCCTTGAATTTTCCCCAAAATTAGATTTTAAAAGGTATCCTTCCATTCTAGAAGGTCCTAAGTTATATCACTCCTCAAGGATTTCTGAGGAAAAAAAAAGAGCCATTTGGGCTGTTTCTTTTGACTAAGGCCTGGTTTTGGTGCAGTGGGTGTAGTTTCTGTTTCAATTTCTAAGGGCTCTAGAGACATTAGGTCTGGTTTAAACTTCACCTGGGGCAGTGTTTGTAAACTCCCAGCAGAGCCAGCTTCATGGGCATGAAGGCCATGTAGTTACATGGGCCCTTCTGCTCTTGGTTTAACACTCTACTGTTGTCATCTTGAAATTTCCAATTATTTTTTGAAGAAGCAGCTCACATTTTCATTTTGCCCTGGGCTCCACAAATTATGTAGCTGGATCTCCTCCCTAGACCATTTGCCTTAGAATTACCTGGTATATGCATATAAATCAGATTCCTACTGTATGGGGCCCACTAGGGCTAAGACCTCTGAATCAGCATTTTTAAAAACATCCAGTTAATTCTTTCACAAAGTTTGCAAAGCCAGAGGACCACTGGGAGAGAGTCAAGGTATCAGGTTCTTGGGCATTGCTTGTTGTAAGATTTAAAAAGGATTCTTGGCTTTTATTTCAATGGGGGGAAAAAAAAGGAGCATTCATAATTAAAAATGTTTTATGTAAAATATATTAGGCGGTTTTGTCTTATTGCCAAGTTAATTATTTGGAAATATGCCTAAATTGTGGATTTAAGAATTCTCACATTCTTTGTTCATTCTAGCATTATTTATTTATGTTTATTTTTATTCATCTCCCATTAAGTCAGGGCAATGCATCCCCTATTTGTTAACTAATTAGACCCACTTAAAGGGAGTAATATTGCCCTGATAATAGTTTCAAACAATTTCCTCCAATCCCCTCAACACCCTGACAAATCAGAAAAGAGAGTCCTCATCCATGACTGGTAGGTTTTTGAGAAATGCTAGTTGACATTCTCAAACGCATATATAGTTTTTATTCCAAACTAATTTCAAGACAGGAAACAGCTTCAGCATCCCAGACAACTTTACCAACACATGATAACCTGGCTCTGGAAGGTCAGGCCCTGGATTGAGGGTGACAGGACTGTTGTCTTCTTGTGGATCTTTTTGGGACTGCGAACATGCAGATAATCAGTGATTGTTGTGCTAAGATTGTAGCATTAAATATTTAATCTAGACTAACTCACCATAGAGCCATTAGAAAGAAACAGTTTTTCATTACAGTGCCCAGAACACAATTTTAGCCAGCGCTTAGTGATGAAAAGTCTACCTGACACCAGAAAGCCCCAGACTCATCTGACTGCAGTGCTCTTTGAGGTCTAGGCTTGAAATTTCACTCTTTCTGGACAAAGCAAGATCAAACTATGACTATGAAGTATTTTGCTAATCCATACTCTTAGACACTTGCTGAGTCAATAGACTGTTTTCACTGACTCCCTGTGTATTTTAAAAGTAATATTTATTATGCTTTTTCCTTCTTATGAAAATAAGAGAATTTCATGGCAGAAAACTTAGAGGAAATAAAACCTATGAATTTTTGGACAAATTCTTTGATGTCTTTTGAAATTTCATTTTACTGACTGCATTTTACTTAATACTTAGAACTATAGTATATAGCTTTCATCTTTGATTCAGACATATGAATAAGAATTTTTAGAAGTTAATTAACAAGACTATTATTTTAGACATTTTACCATTACTGATGTCCTCTCATTGTATGAGTTTGGACTTAAAATTACAATCTTTTAGGATGGAGTTCATTCTTTTTAAGAATAAATTCTTTTAAACCTGAACTTTTTACTGTCTTTTGATGAGTAAGTTCTTTAAAGAGGAATGAGAAGATAAGTCATAGCCCCATAAATCAGACCCCAAAGACAAACGTTATGAATGACTTTTTGGGAGCCTCACATGTTTCTGTGTTTCCCTCTCGATTCATCTGCCTCCAAGCTCAGGGTGTGGGCAGCCTCTCAGTCCTGCTGCTCATAACCAGCCTCATCCTTAATGCAAGCCTCATTCGAACCTCTCCCAGAATGGCATTCAGACATCTGCTCTGCCAGGACATAGGCCAGAGAAACAAATTGAACTGTACTAATTGTCTTGATTGCTAAAGTGCATCAAACAACTGGACACGAGCCTAAAAGGTACAAACAAATCTTCACAAATATCTGAGATGTACTTTTTGTTTTTGATGTTATTGCCCAGTTAAATAGTGAAAATGGTTTATGTATGTGGTTATTTATAGTTTTGTTTGGGCTCTTTCTCTATAAGAGATCTGTCTGATTATTAAAGAATAAACACAAGGTTCTATTAAACAGATTTTATGCAGGTTATAATTATTTGGTTAAAAAAAGGTAAACACTAGCACGATCTGGGAGAGAGATTTGTGTACTCAGGTACATTGTGGTATTATTTACAATAGCCAAGAGGTGGAAGTAACCCAAATGTCCATCGAGGGATAGAAGATAAAGGAAATGTGATATATGTATTAAATTGAGTATTGTTCAGTCTTAAAAAAGAAGGAAGTCACATCACATGATATAAAATGGGTGAACATTAAGGACATATATGGTAAGTGAAATAAGCCAGTCACAAAAAGAAGATGTTGTATGATTCCTATTTATATGAGGTATCTAGTCAAACTCCTAGAAATAGAGTGGTGGTTGGGAGGGGGTGGTGGGGGGAGAGGGGTGCATGAAAAAGGTGTTCCATGGGTAGAGATTCCCTCTGCAAGAAGAAAAAGCTCTAGAGATCTGTTGCACAACAATGTGATTACACTTAACACTGCTGAACTATACACTTAAAAATGATTAAAACGGTAAATTTTTAATGTTTTTTTACAATTAAATTTTAAAATTTTAAAAGTAAAAACTACATGATGGCTGATTAGCTCAATTATAGCAGCAATAAAGTTTAACCCTGGCCTTAAATAATTTTAATCCAAAACTTAAACAGTAATTGCCTTTCTCTGAGCCAGTTGGCTTTCCCTCCATTGTAGGTCTTGATACTACATGGCTTAGTCTGGTCACCTATTTTCTGGATGTTTACCCAATGTTTCAAGGCATTGCTACTAGGCTGAATGTTTAAAATGGTGTACCTTGATGACAGCTTTATAAACCTGAAGGACAGCGCATTTGCTAAATACTTCGCAGTTAGTGTTATATAACCTGCCAAAAGCACAACTACTTAATTTTCTTAAGTGTAAAAGTTGAGAAAACACACAACACAAGCTCCCCATTCTCCTTTCATTTCTGCTTTCAAATTTTTCCAATAATTGTTTTGACATTTAAAAAAGTATCTTACATTTATAAGTAATAAAAACTAGGGAACTGAAAGGGAATTTTAGTTGAAATTAACGCTTTTGCTTAAACCGTACATTAGTATTTATTAGGTAAAGTTCATCAGCAGATTGCCCATTTTACAACTACAAATTCATTTTCTATTACCAGGCACTGCACTATAATTAGGGGATTGTTTGTGTAGGCTTTCTGTTCACCAACCTAGTACAATTCTTATAAATACTAGAAAGAGGCATTGGGTTAAATGTTTAAATATTTTTGCCAATGACTAATCCTTGACTGTTGTCAAATGAAAATGGTTTGAATTCAAGTTGATATAGTCCAGTTACAGAAGTGCTTTGGAGGGTTAACACCAAATTCAATCTATTTAACACCTGGCACAGCTGTATTATTCTGTACCAGTATTACTCTGATTGACTGATCTTTTGTTGTTCTCAGGAGCCGTTTGTCTTTTATAGGAATGAAACAGATTTTTTAAAAATGTATTGAGCTAATTTATTACTTTGAAAAATGTCCAGCTCAATCTTTGTAGGTGATATTAATTTACAGTTCATTGCATTTACATTCCCAATGAATTACTGGGAGACTTCCACCGAAAGTTTTTGCTCAGATAATTACTTTTGGCTTAGGAATGTGACTCCATAGAAATTCAACGATTAACCCCATATGAAATACGTTTTTTTTTTCCTTAATGTCTCACTCATGTAGCATATTTCAATGACCTCAGTTATATATCATTGATCTGCAACCCAAGCTAAACTACTGCTGTGTCTAAATCATTGCGTCATTTATTTTATTTTATTCTTCCCTTTCAGATCATCAAAATGCAATTAAAGTAGAATTAAAACAAAATGACAGGATAAGAGAAAATTACAAGTGGAAGTGTATTATAATATAGCTCTTTGTTAAGGATTTAGGTATACTGGGGTTACACTGTATTCCCTTCCTGCAAAAACTGAATTTACAGTTTTCCTATTACCATAGACTTAGGCTGGTCTCCCACTACCCACTAGTATTAGAAAGGAATTCCACTGTTTTGGAAAAGAGTGGAATTTACAGTAAATGTAAACATAAGGTAAATATATTGGGACAATATTTTTTTTTATGTTTGCTCCAATAGTGTTGCAATTTACCTAATAGAAAGCATATTGCTGATTGTGTAGAATATGGCAACCGTGCCATTTACTGGCAGGGAATAAGGACTCAGATGAAATTCAGAAAACAAGAGTTAGAGAGTGAAAATATTCAGAAGAATAATTTTTTAACTCTTTCCTTTAGACAAATGTTTTTATTTGTGAAATTATTGTTTTTGCTTTTTTTCCCCCCCAGTAAGCTATAATAGGCAGGCAAGCATATCCATAGTTTGTTCAGCTCTTTCAGACTTTTAACATTCTCCCATGGCTTCCCCATTGCTCCCAGAAGGTGATATTCTTATCTCCTGAGTCACAGAGAGTCTATCTGGAGGCAACTTCCTCAACTTCTAATTTCTTTTCTAATCCCCTCTATTTAGGGGATTAGACCCTGTTTCGACCAGGACATAACTTACTTCCTCCATTTTAGAGGAACTGCTTTTAAAAATTTTTCCAGAAATTTAATCTCCATTTGTTCCCTTGGTCCCATTCCTCTTTGTGTCCTTAAGTATCTTGTACCACTGATTCTCCCTTCTTTCCTCCTCAGTCTGCAAAAACACTGAAGTCTGGGAATCAAAAGAAACAAAGGAAAAACTTTCACCCCACTCTCGCCCCCAAATCCCCCATTGCCTCTATAGCGCCCTCTATCTACTAGCTTATTTTCTAATTCATTTATAGCTGAAAAGTTCCCAAGAAGGTAATACTTATCCCCACTTCCCTGTTTTTGCACCTGAATTTATTGCAGTTCAACATCATTTAACTAAAATTTCTCTTTCCAAGTCATCAGGGTCCTCACTGCTAGATCTGAGACATTTCTGTCTTTTTCTTACTGCATTGCTCCTTAATATTCAGCATTATTGTCCATTTTGTCTATGAAACATTCTCATCTTGTTTTCCATTATACTAAACTTTCATGGTTTTCAGGATACCCTTTTGGCATCCTTCTTTGTTTATCTTTCCCCTAAACATTGGTACTCCCTAGTAGTCTATGCACAGACCTCTTTGCTTCTTAATCTACACACGTTTTATGAAAAGCCTTCTCTACTTTGCTGGCTTCAGCTGTAACCTGCATGCTGATGAATCTCAAACCCATATCAGATCCTAGAATTCTCTTCTGGACTTTTGTCCTTGACTTTGTCACAGGCACCTCAAACCTAACTTGAGACCTCCAAAAGTGGAGTCTCCAGTGAATCTGGTTCCCCTCTGTGTGCTCTCCTATTTAATGGACCTGCAGATATCTAGTTACCCAAGATAAACTGGGACACAGTCTAGGTTTCACCTTCTCCTTTCTTGTCATGGCTAGGTAGTGGCAGAGTCTTGTCCAGTTTATGCTTTTAGTATCTTCTGAATTCATCCCCCTCTCTGCTCACTAGTTGAATTTTGACCATTATTCTCCTTGTGTAGAGGCAGTCACCCTACTACTCTGAATCCAGTCCTGATGTCATAAAATCCAATCCTTATCTGAAAAAAATAGTCATTTTTCTAACATGCAAATCAGATCATGCCATTCTGACTCTAACATCTTTAATAGTTTTTTAATGCCCTTAGGAAAAAAATCCTGACTTATTAGCACAGTAAAGAAGTTCCCTTTTTGGTTCCTGACTCTCCAAATTCACCTCTTAACACACTGTGCCATTAATTTCTTGCGGCCTTCACTCAAATCATGTTAAACCTCCTGTTTGTGGAAGGGCCAAGTGTTCTCCTGCCTCTGCATCTTTGTGAATCCCTTTGCTGCTGTTTGGTACATCTTTCCTATCCCTTTTACACCCATGTGTCTTTTAAAACCCAACTGGACATTGGCTCCTCAGAGAAATTTTCCAGCAGTTTTGTTGCCTTTCTTGTGAGCTCATTTTAAATCCTGTGCTTAGCTCATAGCATTTTTTCATTTATATTGAAATTATTTTCCTCTTCAAACTCCTGGAGGTCAGGGACCTTTATCTCTGATATCTCAGTGGCTGGAAACACAGTAAGTGATAGAGTTGGTGCTCAATAAATGGAAAAAGAATGAATGAAGATGGAAAGAAAATTAGCTGTTTTGTTAGAGCCAAATAAAGAACTCAGATCCTGTTCTAGCTTATATTGAGATTTGAGAGAGCCACTCAATTTTATTATCTAGGAGATAGAATCTATTGTGATGATGATTTCTAGTTTTCCTTCTGAAAGGTTTTGACAATAGAATTTCCTAAGAATAGAATTTTAGAACCAGAATGTGCTTTAAAAATTTAGGTTGTGTCTACTAGCCACACATATTTCAGATTTTATAATGTCCAAGAAAGTATATAAACATTATTAAAAGACAAGATGCAAGATCCTCTGATAATTACTCTTGAAGCCATTCTTGCTTATTAAAGCATTTTCAGGGGTGTAAAGTATGTAAAAGTGAGCAAAACAATCTTTGTAACTATATAGTTTCAAAATCCAAAGAAAGGAAGTTCCCTCTTTTTATTTTCAGTTTTCTGAAATTCCTTAAGTTTATCAACCACAGGCAAGTTTCCATTGACATTTTAATATTGTCTCTACCTTGTCAAATGTAATGGTTAAAAAGGAAACCAGTTCAGTCACTCAAATGTTTTGTCTACTTAACCTAAGACAATGGGTTTAATTTTGCCTCTATTACCTGGAATCCTGAGTAAATCAGCCACTAATTTTGATATCCTGCTAAAAACACATTTTTTTTTTTAAGGGCTAAAAACACATTGTTAGGTGTTGTAGTTGTATACATTCATGTCTGTTCTTTAGACATTATTGGATCTCTGTGGAATGGTTAAAAAAATTCTTATAATTCAAAGTAAATCTGAAAAATAGTTGAATAAACTGATATGCTTAATGATGATTTGATCTAAAAGGTTAAAAGTAAACAACTAACAAAAATATAAGCAACCACCACAAAACCCATAAATCCTTCTAAAATCCACCACCCAAATATTTCTCTTGCTTTTGAGAATTTCCCCCAGTAACCTTATCCTATGCTTATGTAGGACGCTAGCCTCTTATAAATTCCTTTTTCCCAAGAATTTCTGGAAGTCCTGACCTGTATACACACACACTCATCAGTTACTGAGTAGCCTCAGCCTCACTCCTCCACCTCAGCTGCTTCCCAAGATTTGTCTTCTTTAAGCCAGTTTGGGAGACATCCTTTCTTTATTTTGATGTAAGACTCTGTTAGAAAGTTGCCAAATTACCACTGCCTGTGTCTCAATGTTCAATGAGGCTTTTAGGGCAATCAGTTCTTAGACCATAGGAGATGGGGTTAGAAAAAATTCCATTTTGCCTGTTGTCCTTGTTATATGGGTTATCACTCAAAACGCAAGCCTCTCTATGTGTCAAGAAACTCTTGAACAGAGGACTCACATCTTAACTTGGGAGCTGGGTTAAACGGGCAGTGTTTAAGGCAAAATCAGAATGACTCTTGAAAGTCCTTTAAATTATCCACTCAGGACAGTGTATGTGGTTTTGAGGATACAGTTCTATACAGCAATTCTTTGAGAACCACTGAGGTGGACTAAAGGAAGGAACAAAGGGGAAATATATAGGTCAGTGTATCTGACTTGTCTCCTTCAAGGTAATCATTACATCCTTGGTGGTAAAAAGTTGGAGGTTTCTGAAGTATTCCAGTTTATCTGCTGACCAATCCACTCTGTTTTAATATTAAGCCTTTACAATCTTAATACGCATATAGTTCAATTTGTGGTATTGGAGATAATAATTGGAGGATTAAAGGAGATAATATATATGAATGTACTGACTTCAGGCTCTGGCATATAGTAAATGCTCAAAAAAATATTTGTTGGATTCAAGGCTAACTCTTGCTTGGTCAGATTAATGTATACATTGTTCTTTGGAAATAGGCCGCCTGTTTCCTGTTTTTGCAAGTTGCTCTTCCTCTCTGGACAGCTGTCACTTTCATGGGCATTGGTCTTATGACCCCTACATGGAGTCACAGCTTCCTCAAGGGTTAAGATCTGAAGTCAGCCTGAGATAAGTGTGTGTGTGTGCTCTGAGTCCCCACTGGACTCTTAGCCCCACCATCCTCCTCTGTACATTTCTCTTCAGCTCCGCTCAACACTTCCCATTACCGTCACTCTTGCTTCATGCTTTAAAACTCCTCTTTCTTGAATAGCAAACTCTTCAATATTTGTGGCTTTTTCTCTCTTTTCTCCTGTTCCTTTCCTTGCCTGGCTCCCAGTTGGGCACTCTGAGTCAGGATTTTTATTCTATTGTATTGTATTTTTTGAATTGGAGTCTATTAACACACAATGTTATATTAGTTTCAGGTGTACAACATATTGATTCAACAGTTTTGTACATTACTCATGGAGAATTTTCTAACTTTGTTGCAGTATTTTGTTTGTTTGCTTCATGCTCCATGTTCTTCAAGGCCAGAAGTTGGGTCATTGTCCTCTTTGCTTCTCAGTGTTGCTTCCAGACCATTACTGCTTCTTATCAAAACCCTGCTCTTTTGAAGTCAACCTTTTTCCTCTCATCTAACCCTCTCGGTTAACATTTATTGAACACTTCCCCTGAGCCAGGGAGTGTGCTAATCATTTGCCTAAATTATTTCACTGAAAACCCACCATGATCCCATTTAGGTAGAAACTATCATTGTTATATCATCATGAGGTTTATAGAGGCCAAGAAACTTGTTCTCATCTGCATAATGCATGTACAGGAGTGCCTAACTCATTGGGTTACTGTGAGACAGCAGTATTTGTAGGGTGCCCAGTAAATACCATGCAAATGTTTTCTGTTACTTTGTTGCGCAACGGGGTTCTGTGAAAAAGTGGGGGATCTGGGATTCAGACTCTGGGAGTCTGACTCTGAACAAACATCCACAATCATTATGCCTGGCCGGGTGACCTTCTACTGACCTCTCCTCTTTCGGTGATGATATCCTTGGGTCACAGCCTTTGAAGCCAGTTCTGCTTCAGTTCCCCTAGGCTTTTTCATAGTGCAAGGGCTGGCTCATTCTCCACCCTTGCTCCCTTTTCCTCTGTCTCCTTTGTCTCCTCTGCTGTAGCTCCTTGCAGGGACTCAGAGCCAGGGCACCTCTAGAGGCTGGTCTTTAACAAGAAGAGGGACATTTCCTCTACAGCAATAGGAAGGGAGGAAAAAAAGGAATTGATGCAGGGGTGGTTTTGTGGGTCTGACAATGGGAAGTTGAAGGAGTTTCCATCCTGTTATCTGTATTTTCTTAATAAAGTTAAGGAAGGAGGTCATCAGTGAGAGTGATGTGGAAGTTTGCACTGGTGACACTTTGCTCTGTCAGACTGGCCAAACCCACCCTAGAAAAACATGTCTGTTGGGCTTCTCACAGGGACACTTCCAGTTTTCACCATCAGTATGCTTCACCAGGGGACCACAATAGCTTAGTGGCTAGATGACAAAAGTCAAATCTGCAAATAACTTTGACCCAAACATTGAGGATTTCAGAAGACTAGAGCCAAGATCTCTAGCATCTCATTCTTCACATTACCTCAGCCCACCCACTGCCACAACACATCCTCTGTCTCACTTCCTCTGAAATCAGTACTAGTATATTTCACTATCTCACCACACCCTGGGGCTCCATGGGTGCATCCTCACTGAGATACCTACTCCATAAATGCCACCACGGTTTTATCATTCACCAGTGATCCTTTACTTCTTTGTAGGGCCTCTGTAGAGCCAAGTGCTTGTAGAGCCTCTCGACATTTTACTCACCTCTCTGCCCCTCAGATCCACCTGGCAGAACTGCACTTGTTGAGCACAGCTATCTTCATTCTTTGTTCCTACATCTGAGCAATTGTGTATGGTTGGAGAAAAATCAATAGCCAGGCTGCTTGATTTTTATAATAAAGGAATTCATCATCATATTTAAGTGCCTTCGGCACTTGGCACTGCACAACTGTATAGTGTTTCCCTAGTAAACTGAACCACTCTTGAGGTAATTATTTTATACTCTCCCCCATTACTTCACATCTTACACACCGTTTCTTTATCCTCACTCTCACAGAGGACCTCATTTCTTACTTCATTAAGAAAATAGAGACAAGAAGATGGGAACTCCTCCAACTTCCCACTGTCAGACCCATAAAACCACCCCAGCATTAGTTTCTTCCTTTCCTCCCTTCTTATTAATACAGAGAAAATGTCCCTTTTATCGTTAAAGACCAGCTGGATCCGATTCCCTCCTCCTCCTGCTCTTTTCTCCATGTCTGACTCCCTCTCAGCAATGTTCCGTGATGGAACCCTCCCATAGCTGCACATACCCTTCCAATTTCTAGCAAGCTTTGATCTGAAGTGGACTGCTATCTGCAATCATTATCTCTGCTTCCCCATCCCACATTCACTGTATCCCCACCCATCAGGCTGCTCCGCTTACCATCTATACCACTTCTCCACTGAAGCTGCTTTTCCTAAAGTTGCCAATGAGTTCCATGCTGTCAAACCAATGAATGCTATCCATTCTTTAGCTGACTCACTCACATGATGGCTCTGTTTTTTTCATTCAGATTGCATCTCTTTAGAAAGACCTGCTCTGATGACTCAAGCTGAAATAGTTCCTTCCCCCCATAATAGTGCCATCACATCACTCTGCTTTATTGTCTTCATCAAAGGATTTATTATCTGAATATATCATGTTCATTTATTTGTTCATTTGTTGACTATGCATCTCATGTCCTCACCTAGAACAGTGCCTGGCACATCACAGATGCTCAATGAAGATTTGTTGAGTGATAGACACAATGCTGTATTTAGAATCTTCTCTTTCCTCCAACAAATAAGTTTTTGTTAACTGGATGAAGTTTGTCTGCCTACTCTCTCTAATATTGGTCTAGCTGTCTAGTCCCTCAAAGGAACGTTCCTGCTGGGCCCCCTTATTCTTGGACAGGTCTGAATCCATTTAGGACCAGCTTTATTTTGGCTCTGTGCTTCCCATCTTTCTCCTCCTCCTTTTCTTCCCGGGCATCCATACCATTCTGGCCATGCATTTCTAGCCTCTCACCTTTTTTTCTTTTTTTAAAGATTTTATTTATTTATTTGACAGAGAGATAGAGGGTACAAGTAGGCAGAGAGGCAGGCAGAGGGAGCGGGAGAAGCAGACTCTCCGCCGAGCAGGGAGCCCGATGTGGGGCTCAATCCCAGGACCCTGGGATCATGACCTGAGCTGAAGGCAGATGCTTAACTGACTGAGCCACCCAGGCATCCCTAGTCTCTCATTTTTCTTTTTCAATATGATCCTCAGTTTTAAAACCTCCTTCTTCCTAAACTCTAATTACAGGTAGCTCCATTGGTGGTGATTGGTGAGCATCTCTGAGCCAGTTTGGGAAGGTTGCACTGCTACACTTGCTCTATAAGTCTGGAAAACTTCCCTGTTTGGGGCCAGCTAGATAAATTTCAGAACTTGTCTCTAATCTTCCGAAATCCTAAGTGTCTGGGTCAAAGTTACTTATAGACTTGACTTTTTTCATGTAGCTACTAAGCGATTGTGGTTACCCAGTGAAGCATACTGATTGTGAAAACTAGAAGGAATGTCCAACCTATATGTTTTTCAAGGGTGGGTTTGGCCAATGCAACAGGGCAAAGCATCACCAGTGCAAAAAAGAATACGCAATTTAAAAAGTCCCCAACTTTCAGCCAATGTTATGCTCCATTCTCTTATTGTTAAACAAACATGAAAACAAAACAAAGCCCACAAAGGTATTATTGAGAAACATTTTGGATTCTAATTTTATCATATGTTTTCTTCAAGTAGTCAAATTCCTTTGAGTCAAGATTTAATGATAATATACACACAGGTATAATCATCTCCCTGAAACCTGGACTCAGCCTGGATGTATGCTAGAAACCTAAGGCCCAGAGGGGGCAATCAAGTGCCATTGGCTATTCAATTTCAGCTCCTACTTTGACCATACCCAATAAAGGAGCCATATCCAGGGTGATCATTTAATTTACCACCCAAACTGGAGTACTATTAATAATTATGCTGGGATAACATGAACAAACCAGGGCCATCCTCAGGAAATGGGAACATGTAGTCATTCCAACCATAAGCTCCTATGATGACTGTGGACCAGTCCAGTCCACACAAGCCAAATGGAGGCTCTGGCCCCTGCAGCTGTAACTTATTGCTGCCCTTTGTCCACAGGCTTAAAGGTGTACAGGCACTGTTAGTCATGAATTTGGGACTTACTTAATTGTTATAAGTGCATTTAAATTATTTCATTGTTTGTGATAGCACTGACATATAGTTTCTGGTGTTTTCTACCCTATGTCTCCAAAATAAAGCAGATCCTTGATACATGTTTTTGAGAAAGAAGGAACTGAGAGAGAGGATGAACTAACTTTCCTTTCCCCAGCCCAACCACTGTTCAATTCAACACATAGTCTGCTATGGCAAGTAAAATTGAGTCCTTTACAGAGAGCATCTTACTTGCAATGCACTTGCAATTTCGAGCAGAAGCAAAACGTGTGTGTGTGTGTGTGTGTGTATGTATGTATGTATATATATATATATTCATATATATGATACACATGAAAAATAAATTTCTTAGAGAAAGGTTATTATATACACACCCAAAGCAAACCAATCACTACTTTCTTAATGCTTATATTCCAATAAAATTTTAAAAGGCAGGGACACTGGAAGGCTCGCCCTCCTTTACGGTGACTTCTGTGAGCTGATTCTCCTTTACTTGAGGCCCTGAGGCTGGCCCTGAGGAAGGGCACCAGCACTGGTCTCTGTATTGGCTTTTAAGTTGTGAGCAGTCAACCGTGAGAAAAAAGCTATGAAAACTGAGACTACAACGCATGCTTGGAATTAAAGAAACTCTTTTCTTTAAAAGAAAAGAGCTTTGGCAGCTCACAGAATTATCTCCTCATTTCACGTATGCCTTCTACATGTATGAAGTCCCAGACTCCATAGGTAGGCTCGCCTTTGAAAGTCATCAATTCCCACCTCCCTTTTAGTGTCAACCTCGTGCTGAGCTGAGAGTGAGCCTCTCCAAACAGCAAACTCATGACCTCCCATTGGAGAGCTCGGTTAAAAGGTGTCTTCCTTTCATTGAATCGAAATCTGTCATCCCAAGTGACCAACTATTCTTGTTTGCCCAGCAATGTCTTGGTTTGAACTGAAAACTCTGTGTCCTGGAGGACCCTTCAGTCCTGGGCAGACCAGGACATTTGGTTGCTCCATCTTTAGTTGTCATCTGTTGGCCCTCTGCTCCATCTTGGGCTATGCAAAGAAATGCTATTATTTCCTTCAGATGATATCCATTTTGACACATTTCAGGTACATTTCTCTAGCTCCAAAAATTTCAGCTGGCATAGCTTTAAATACTGTATTTTCTACATGATCTCCTCAGAATGTGTTGTCCTCTGTTGGGGGAGGAGCTTTCCATTTCTATCCACATATTTCCATAGAGGAGAGGAATTTTACTTCCCTCTCCATGTGGGGCTGAGGGGTGGGGTAGGAGGACGGTGGATAGGAACACTTTTGTTGTTTCTCTATCCACTTCTCCTTTTATTCCACTCAGAGGAAGAACTGAAGCTCACCTGACTGTTGAGAACCATAACTTTTGGGCCAAGTTTCTCACAATGGCCAGGATTCCTTTTCCTCACGGGTGATAAGGAGGGTCTATCTTTTTCACTGCCAGCCTCAGCCTCACAGATCACATAAAAGACCTGACTTTCCTCCTTCCCTGTTCTTGCTTCCAGTGAGCAAGCCTTGTCTTTTAGAGGCAGCTAAAAATTCCTTGATTTTGCTTTAATTTCCAATTTCCCTGCTTTCTGGGCAAATAGGTCCGGTCAGCCATGCCCTGTAAAACATGGCTGTTTTTAATTTAGAGTGGATGAGAGGGAGGTGGGCTATCACTTCCTCGCATTTTTCTAGAGAGCCCAACACTTGTTATAACCATTAATTAGTCTAATTCTTTGGTTTCTCCTTTGGCTTAATTCCTCATATCTTGTCTTTATCCTTTGCAATAGTGATGAAAAAGAGGAGTGAATCCTCTAATTTATTTTTTTTATTTTTTATTTTTTTAAAGATTTTATTTATTTATTTGAGAGAGAGAGAATGAGAGAGCACATGAGAGGGGGGAGGGTCAGAGGGAAAAGCAGGCTCCCCGCTAAGCAGGGAGCCTGATGCGGGACTCGATCCCGGGACTCCAGGATCATGACCTGAGCCGAAGGCAGTCGCTTAACCAACTGAGCCACCCAGGCACCCTGAATCCTCTAATTTAAAGCCCCATTAAGCTAGAGTTGAAGGCATGGTGCCCAGAAATGAGTGCAATAATGTACATGTGACAATTTTTTTGTTATAGATGTAGCCCTTCTTTAATCCAGCCTACAATCACATTAGTTATTTTACTGACTTTATTCTAGATTCCTAGTTTTCTTAGTGATGACTGAAACCCCTGATAAGGAATGCATTTGTCCTCACACTTCTGCACTTGTTGTTTGTACCAAAGTCCAAAGGTTTGACAACCTCTGTACCCAACATTCACTTTGAACTCACTGTTGTGAGCCTCCTGCCCCCCAGTATGCCAGAGCAATTGTTGTCATTAAGGTTACTGATGATTTTCCAGTGGACAATGCTATTAATTCCTGGCCCTCTGCCTGATCACTTGCCCTGGGTGACCTCCTTCAACCCAACGGGCTTTATCTATCACCTAGATGTTCATGACCCACAGCCCAGACCTCTCTCCCAAACTCCATATTCAGGTAACCCAACTACCTGTAAGATAGCTCTATCTGGATGTCCTATTTGCACTTCAAATTCAACATCCAGCAATCAATTCATTATCTTGGTATAGGATTCTGATTTTACTCCAGAATTCCCATTTTCTGAGACTGGCACCACTATTCACCTAATCTCCCAAGCCAGAAACCTGAGTACTGTTCTTAATTCTACTCTTTTTCTTTCCTTTTTTTTTTTTTTTTTTACCTTCAATTTATACTGTTAATCCTGCCTCCCAAATATTGTTTTACATCCCTCTCTTGCTCTTTGGTCTCATCGTCACAGGCTTAGTGCCCTTTCTCATTGGTATTGCTTCAATTGCTTCCAAACTGCCCTCTCTGCCTCCAGTCCTACCTGCCCTCATTCTCCACACTGTTGTCAGAGTAACCTTTCTAAAAGGGAAATCATATCAT
The DNA here is from genome assembly GCF_011800145.1 of Mirounga leonina. Lineage (NCBI taxonomy): Eukaryota > Metazoa > Chordata > Mammalia > Carnivora > Phocidae > Mirounga > Mirounga leonina. The sequence goes on from NW_023270807.1 coordinate 73,577,404, forward strand.
GTCACATGCCTGCTTTTAAAATCCTTGAATGAGCTCCCATATTCTTCAGAATAAAGATCAAACTTTCGGTTTAACACAGAATGTCCTTCATGGCTTGTCTCCTGACCATGTGTTTGCCTCATTGCCTGCTATGCTCCCCACCTCTGGCCCTCATTCCTGCTCAGCAACATGCAAGTTCCTGAGTACATTATGCGGCTCCATGCTCCAGTGCTGTTTCCATACACTACTCCCTCTGCCTGGAATGCCATTCCTCCCCTTCCCCCATCAAGCCCCAGCCCACTTGTCCTTCAGGATCATATCAGGGGTTACATTCTCTAGAAGTCTCTCCAGGCCCTATTTTCCTCCATTATCAGCCAGTTTCATTTCTGATGCTCCTGTTGCAATCTAACTAAAACTCACACCTGAATGAATGGTCATTTCAATATTCCATGGAAATGGCGCAAAAGATCTATGGGTGGAGTGTACAATTTTCTATAGAAAGCCCCTCTATCTGCACCATTTTATCTGCACCATTAACAAAAACAAATGAGTGATCAATGTCCCAAAGCTGTATACTATAGAATGCAGGTGATATAATATATCCCGGAATATTTTCAAAGAAGGAGTTGCCAATTGCCTGTCACAGTCATAGGGAGTTCTTAGTAGTTTGCTCAAGAAACACCTGGTTTGGCAAAACTGAGCTACAGAGCTTCTAGTGAAACTGCCAAGGTCCTAAGCAACCACATGAATGATTTGTTAGATGGAATTATTGAATATAAACTAATTGAACTAGGGAATAGCTGCCCAAAACAATGATTTTTACCTTCAGAACTATTGGTCATAACCTATTCTTTCTAACAATCATTAGACAGCTGAACCAATGAATCGTCTATTGCTGCTATTAGTTCATGACAATAAAGCTATGTCCTCAGCATAGAGGAGGGATATTTTTCTCTCTTGTGGTGAATAATGTGCTTCAAATCATCCTGAACAGGTTTTATTTTATTCAAGTATAAGTTTAAAAGAAATTTGGATTATGATTTGATCATATAGGTAGTTTTCTACAGACCCCAAGTCTCATTGTGGTGCTAAAGAGAAGATTTTATGTAAGAATTACCAGCTTGGAGACCGACAGCTTAACCTGTAATTGCTTCTGGTCTGCAGAATTAAAGGCCAAAGACAGTCAACAATCTTTCATTTGTACTAAAATGACTGCTCATGTGGCCCATACTGTGTTGTACTTTTGTCTTGACAAATGTCTTTGCAAGATGATTAGAGATTAGAGGTTCTACAGTGAAAGAAGGGGATGCTGCAGATTCTCAGCTCTGCTCATCCTCTTTTAGCCTAAGAGTTAGAATTAAATTGTCTTTAGGGTTATAAAGAGTGCCTAACAACAAGTGTGGTTGTAATTGTGGAGAAATACAGAGTTGTTTATTTTTATAAGTGAGATAATATTTCATACCCAGCCAGCTAGACTGGGTGTCATGCCTAGACTTAATAAAGACCAACACATAAGTTCTCAAGAATTGGAAACCATGAGTGAGAACAGACAAATTCATTTCTTAAACATGGATTATAAAACAGAAAAAAATTCTCCTGTGTATTCAACACATCTGGACTTCCGAAGGCTTTATCAGATCCACACCACAGATGAATTCATCTCTAAATCATACCTAAATGCTTAATGTTTAATTAAATTAATAAATGCCAAAAAATTGTGTCAAAGAGTAATTACAAAAATTCTTACCAAATAATAATGAAAAAATAAAATGTTTGGTGAAAAATTTAACAAAAGTCTATGTAGTTTGATCTTAATAAAAAAAAAATGCATATGGGGCACCTGGGTGGCTCAGTCGGTTAAGCATCTGACTCTTGATTTTGGCTCAGGTCATGATTTCAGGGTCTTGAGATTGAACCCTGTGTTGGGCTCTGCGCTCAGAGCAGAGTCAGCTTAACATTCTCTTTTTCCCTCTCTCTCTGCCCCCCCAATAAATAAATAAAATCTTAAGAAAAAAACTTGCATAGATCTATGAAAATATTGGAGGAATATTCACAAAAAATTTTGTTTATTTTGAAGAATTAAAATGAGGGGAAACGTTTAGAACAATCTGACCACATTTCAAAATCCATCCTAAGGAGTATGGTAAGCAGGTTATGGGCAAACTGTGCTACAGACCTCCAAGGATGAGTATACGAATGGCATTTCCTTAGTCTTCTCAGGAGCAATATCAGTTTCTCTTTTTGACTATTTTTAAAGAGGAATTTTCTACATGAGTTGGAACCCTTGATGCTAGAAGAACGGCACAGGGGAAACAGCTTCCCTCTGCCACACTGATCCTGGTGGAGCATGGTACATTGTGGATAATCAGGCTGCACAGAGCAATCTTCAACTGTACTGCAATTGTTCATCTGTATTCTCCACTGTACAGTTGTGCTCACTATCTCTAGATGAGCATGTGTCCGGAGAATTGCAGAGCTTCTGACTCCTACACAGAAGCCCCCATGCAGAAATGTGTGCCATTTCCACGGGGCAAAGGGCACTGGGATTGCTTTTGGGAGGCGAAGTAATGTTTTCCCTTGTTGGTAATGGTAGTGTGGTAAGTGGACACATAGAAGAGTGACCACCCCTGATGTCACTGCATGCGTGTGTGCATAAGCCTATGTGTCTCTGTGTGTTTGTGCCTTATGGGTACATTCACTGTATGAAGAGGATGAATGGGATTTGGTCTCTAGGATCAAAGGGCTTGAGCGGTGTGGGTGAATCTTGCCCACCATGATCCCATTTAATAGGGATAGGAAAAGGAAGGCTTTTTCATTTCTGATGGCTTTTCCATTAGATGATGGGCTCATTTGAGCCTCTTTGTGTCTTAGGGTTAAGTCCTGATAATTTTGAGTGAGCAAAGATGTGGGGTGGGGTGTGTGTGTGTGTGTGTGTGCGTGTGTGTATTTCCAGATGCTACTGTGGGAATCCCTTGCTAACAAGCCTTAAATAGGAAACCTACTAGGGATTCTAGTCCAGTATCCTTTTTAGATATGCATGAGGAGAAGAAGTTGGGAAACACACATTCAGCTGGCAGAAAGTTCCTTTCCTTTGCCCATTCAGACATAGTTGAAGAGCCTTCTCTATAGTATAGTACTTATGGCACTCGAGGCTGCAGCTTTGAAGCTTTGCCTCATTTCAGCTATTCAGAGCGGAGCTGATTTTTATAAGAACAGAAAATGTATTCTTGAGGCCAACCTTTCCTTTTGGTTCTTTAAGGTTTCTTGAAAAGACTTAAGTCTTTAAGGTTAAACAGTAACTATGTAGCCATAGAGTGAAAGTCATAACACTGTTTAGAGTAAATAAGGGAGTCTTTATGAAAACACCATGCTGCATATACAGTGGTTTCTGCATGAATCAAATTGCATGCTTTCAAAACATAACTGATATTCTTAGGTGGGGTGGTGGCTTGGTCCTGTCAGAATACTGAATGGACTGGTGCCAGCCTGTAAGGGATAATGATTAAATCCAAAGAAATGACACCAGCAGAGGAGTACAAAGAATCCATACTAAAATACCTACACAAAGTTGGGTTTGGGAATTATTTATAACCTTGAAATTCAAAAGGAATTGGTAGGGTGCACATACAAGCACATACAGATGATTTATCTCAGCATCTATTGGAAACTTTGCTTTTTCACTGGTTTAGGAAAACAGTAATTCTTAGGTGGAATTGTGTATCTCTGTTAGGAAGATTAGGATAATTTGCCTGGTCTTGGAAATAGTATGAATAAAAAAGAGCATGATTCATAAATAGAGGCCCTCTTTCTCCCCTTTTACTTTTTCTTAGCAAAAATTTTTTAAAAAGTAACTATTTCAGAAAATAAAATGGATAATTTATTGCAGGAGAATCTTTCTGAGTTTACAGTTCCTATGGGAAGAAATGCAAAGTTCTTTTAGCTATTGAAAAGCATTGGAGTGTGATGGCAGAGCTTAAATAATATTCGGCGTTCAGTCAGGGAGGGCGTTCGCGATGTCCCTTGTGAGCCATGGTAAGAACAAATATACAAATACTTACGAGACACTGGGCTGTCTTCCTCTAATTTTTGTTCTGTCAGTCGTGTGAAAGGAAAAAAACCCTGTAACTCATAAAAATCACATTTCTCCATTCAAGTACAAGTTTTGTTCCAGAGACATATTCAAAATGGAGAATAGGACAAAACGTGTTTTATGTTCCCATTCATCTTTAAAATAGCCTCTCAACACTGTTAACTTGCGACCGGACAATTACTTGGCACATAACCCATGCAGACACCAACCTTGACAGAATTAGAGGAAATCCTACTCCAAGGATGAAGTGTTCTTGAACAATTCATTGGAAGCATTCGGTACAAATGCGCTCTTTTTTTACACCTCATGCACGCCACTCTTCTTGCTTGCCCATTTTCATGTGTTATAAATGGTTTTGTTTGTGTCATGTTTCCTGTTTTATTTCCATAAGTATCCTTTCCCCGTGACCGAGATCAGTTGAACAGATAGGGAGGCATTCCTCACATGTGTAATTCAGGTCTCAGAGAATTTTTCTTATGTTTTTAGAGGGTGCTTACATGGCATTAACGATAACCTACATCATTCTTCAAATGTCATAAACTCTCTAGAAAAAAAGGCTTTATTTAGCTCACTTGTCTCTTCTTGCTGAACAAAATAAATCCTCTGAGCATGGATTATTGATAAGAACAGCACTGATTCCAGGCCAATGCTGGGCCTTACCTTATGCTCAATGATGACTGAGTGAATGACTTGCTACTTGGGGAGATTGTTAGGTGCCATTGTGATCCTTAAGGAAGCAGATAGAAACACCCTTCTCAACACACACACACACACACACACACACACACACACACACACACACACCCTCATATGCTTAAACATGTAAAGAACTGGGAGTGCAATCCTGAACATGTCCTGACAAGCATGATGCCCTTAACTTCTCCTTCCCAACTTTCTGCCTAAGAAAACATACACACAGGTTCTCACACCCTGTCCCTGGAGCATTGTGTCCAGGACATTTTGGGGCTCAGTCTCCTAAACTCACCCTCTTGGTCTTATCTGGTCTCATTCTTTTAGACTTCAACTTCTAAAGATCCCGTTTTGCTGTCTGGCCTTAGCCTTGATGCTTTAGAGCTTCCCTTGCTTTCCAGAATGTCCACATGTAATACTGTGATTTATAATAATTACATGTTTGGTCTTTATCCTTGTTTCTGGCACAGAGCTCCTAAAACCTTTGGAGTTTCCTAAGTGAAGGGAGCTTGACAGATAGTGTCCAAATTGAGTTGAATTGTAGGACACCCAGCTGGTGTCCAAGAATTGCTTGATGGTGGTGGAAAACCCATACACACTGGAACTGGTCAGAATTGTACCATATCTAGGATGCTTGCTCCTCCTTGCTAGTATGTCCGGCCTCCATGGGAAACCTACGTATTTGCTTGGCATCAGAATTTACTTCTCTGTGTTCCTCATCCAGCAGCCAGCTAACTGCCCACTCCTATAATCAGCCATAGCCCCAGGTTCTGTGCCTAGGGTCAGAGCTAAGGGAAGGGGTGTCAGTAGAGAAAATAAAATGTTTTTTCTCTTCTCTCCTTTTTTCCAGTCATGGCCATGGGTATCTGTGAGCATTTGGTGGGTATCCAAAAGGAAAGCGATTTAGAGAAAGGAGCTTTCTTGCCCATTTACCTAGGACCCATTTTAAGTGTACTTCCCTGGGGTGCCTGGGTGGCTCAGTCATTAAGCGTCTGCCTTCGGCTCAGGTCATGATCCCATGGTCCTGGGATTGTGCCCTGCATCGGGCTCCCTGCTCAGCAGGAAGCCTGCTTCTCCCTCTCCCACTCTTCCTGCTTGTGTTCCCTCTCTCTCTGTCTCTCTGTCTGTCAAATAAATAAATAAAATATTTAAAAAAAAAGTCTTCTTTCCTTTCACTCCATAATGTATGACACTCCACATGATATCCTGCATTTATCTTTTATTATCACCCACTCAAATGTAGCCTCTGCATGTTAGTGACAATTTGAGAAAGACTGAACAAAGTGCTGCTCCCCATTTGCCTTCTATGGCCTTTCCTCATGCTCAGCTTTCTCAACAAGGACATGGCCACCAAATTATCATCTTCAAGGGAAGCAAACATCAGGAGAGGAGCTTGGGAAAGCCCATCCATTCATAGCAACCGTGCTCGTGAGTGCTCTCCCTTTGCCACATTTTCAGGTGGTGAACATGGCGCCTGTCATGCTCCTGGGAGAGGCACAGAAGGTTGGAGGTCAGGATCAGGCAAACCAGCACAGAAAGTGTTCCGAGTCCTTACAGAAGTGGGGCTCAAAAGTTCACATTTTAAAGTTGCAAAGAATTAGTGACTGAGTTTCTACTGCCACAAAGATTATCAAATGAAAGCGTCTTGCTGCACAGTGTTATAATAAGCAGAAATCTTTTGAATGTATTGGGCAGACTTCAACATAAATGATGAGAGTGGGATCACTGCTCTGAGAGAAATGTTAGCTTGGAATCCAAGAATTGTCAAATTATTATACAGTTCAGATAGGTATTGAATCCATTCATTTTTGCAGTACAAAAAACCAAAAAAAAAAAAAAAAGCCCATTAATGCCTTCCTAAAGACTCCCACTAGCAACAATTTTAACCACGGTGAAAATATATTTAATTGTGTGATCTAAGGTTTCAGATTAATTTTGCTGAGGGAAGACCTTTCTGAAGAGTAATTGTTTGTTTGAAGCTTTTAGATAATTCAGAACGTATTTTATTATAATTTCAAAGGGGTTGTCTTTCTTTTTAACCTTACCCAAGGCACAGAAGACATTAACATTCCCATGCAGCCTTAGTAATGCTCGTTTTTTGTGTGAGAGGCATACTTATGCATAATGCAGGTTTGTTCTCTCATCTCTATTAGTAGGGATTGCTTAGCATATTGAAAATGCAGGAGAATTATGAATTTATGTAACTCGGACAGAGGACAGACTTTGGCCAAGTGGGTTGACTTAGCGCGGTAGCGTAGTCTCCACTTCGGTGTTTGCCCTTGAAATCACTGCTAATCACTGTGTGCACACCCCTGCTGGTCCATTAACAAGAAAACAAACAGAAATAGTTGAAAACACTGATGTTTGATTGATTCACTATGAATTTCTTGAGCACTCGCTATATGCCAGGGCTGTTCTGGGCCCCAGGGACAGAGTAGTAAAGTTAAACAGATGAGTTTCTGCACTCATGAACCTGTGAAACAGCACAACCAGATGAATCAAAGCCATGATCAAAATAAACCAAAGGTTTGCTCCAAGTTTTGTGTACTTGGCTTTTTTTTTTTTTTTTTTTTTAAACTCTCGGCTCCACACCCAAACGTTGGCTCCAACCATTTGACATTTGGGCAGAACACCATGTTTAATGCTTTTTACACTCCCTTCTGGACATTTGGGGTCTTTGCACACCTCAGGTCCTCCAGTTTTGCTCTTCCCTTTGACTTCTGCTTTCCCCATTGCTTCAAGCTGGGACTTAATTCTGGTGACCCTGGCCCTAAGAAACCTGCCCATTTCTACCTCCTCATGCCCTGGCAGTCTTAGAGGCCACGCAATCTTCTGCAGCTACCTGCATGGTGATGGCATCTGCGAGCACAGAGGCTGCTTGGAAGTGATGTGGATTGGTTCTACTTCTATGATCTCAGGTCAGAAATGATGTGGAAACTTTTTTGGGGATTGCAGCTGAAACCTTATCATGACAGATTTTCAAATATAATGAGACAATGATAATAAATTGGGAGAAAAACATCTGAGAATCCTTGACTTGCCCTCCTGACAGTTTTGTTTCTTAGAAGTGAAAAGGGGACCTGCTGCTCTGAACCAAGTTCTGATGAATAAAGGAAGATGAGCTGCTGAGGAGGAAGTGACTGTGTTATGATACATGTAATAGCCAGAGGAGGAGAGAACCTTAACTTCTATGGAGAGGTAGATTTTTCAAAAAGCATAATCCCCGAATCCGAGACTCTGAAAGAGCCCAAGAGGCACAGGTAGCTATCAAAAAAAGAAAAAAAAAAATCCGACAGTCCTGTGAGAAGTGATTCTTATGAGGGATCAAATTTAGTTATCCCAAGAAATAGGGAGGTCTCAGGTGAGTGCATATTTCAAAAGAATGTGCTCCCAGCATCAGAACCGGCAGAATATCAATCCCATTCTGGAATCTGAAGTGAGTGTAAATAACTAGTAGTTGTCTTTCCTACTCACCTTTGTTCCGTTTCTCGTTTGCTTTTTAATGTTTCCTCCGTCTTTTGGTTTCCTTCTGCCTGTGAATTCACCTTTGTGTTTAAATTAATCTCTCTAGGGATGCCTGGGTGGCTCAGTCATTAAGTGTCTTTGGCTCGATTCATGGTCCCAGGGTCCTGGGATCAAGCCCCACAACCGGCTCCCTGCTCTGCGGGAAGCCTGCTTCTCCCCCTTCCACTCCCCCTGCTTGTGTTCCCTCTCTGGCTGTGTCTCTCTGTCAAATAAATAAATAAAATCTAAAAAAAAAATTAATCTTTCTCTCTTATTCCTGTAATTTCCTCTTGTAGTTTCTCTTCTTGGACTTCAACCTACACTCACAGGAGTCCTCTTGCCCCTCACAGTCCTGGTGTGCTCCTGGTCCTATACTTTCACCTCCCAGCTTTCTTTTTCCCTTCCTTAGCCCCCTCCATACCTTCCCATCCCCCAGTAACAATGGCCAGAGAGCCTTTATCAAAAGACTGTACCCCCAGTTGGGGTGGGGGCTAAAAAGCCCACAAACTTTCTATAGTGATGCTTCCTTCCCTTCAACCCCCATCATTCCCAGCCAATTTTTTTTTTTTTTTTTGCCATTAGTAGCAGAATGCTTACTTGAAAATTGGAAGATAAATTTAAGAGTGGATTCATTCACTTCAAGTACAGAGGGATCAGAGTCCGTTTAAGTAGCATCTTCTCAAGTGTTTGTTTACAGATCATTAAATACTTAACTTAGTGAGAAACTAAAAGCTGAAATGTTCCAAACCACTGCTGATTAAATAGCAATCTGGAATTAAGATAAGGCAAATCTAAAATTAAAATAACAACAAATTCGAAAGGTTCAGGTTATCAGATAAGAAGCTAAAATACTTGACTCTCTGGTTCAACAGGAGACACCTGGCCAGCCCAGATCTTGCTTTTTCTGCTTACTGAGATCTGATGTCAGTTTCTGTATCCTTCTTTTTATTTATTTATTTATTTATTTTTATTTTATTATGTTATGTTCATCACCATACCTGTGCTGTTTGTATTACTGGGGATCTCCCCAGGGCAGGAGACAACTGCTCTATTCTCAGCCTGGCCCCCTATTCCCTTCCATCTCTACCCTGGTCTCCCTTAGCCAGAACACAAAAGACTGAAGGAAGGGATCATTGCCAAAAATGAATATTCCTATAGTGACTAAAAATGTAAGAATCAAATCAGCAGGTCTAAAACTCATCATGATAAAAATGCTAACGGTAATAGAAAAGGACATTCAAACCCATATTTCTAACTAAATAATCAGGATGGGACAAAGGCTTGATGGAGTTGGGATGGGTGATATAAGGCTAAAGAATTGAAAGAATGTCCCTACCAAACTTTGACTTCACCTCTGTCTTTTTTACAAGAATGCCCTCCAAACTAAGAAGAGTAGAACAAGTAGAGTTAAAAAGGAACAGAAACCCAAGATGGGGAAGCAATAGTGAGAAAACACTTAGGTCCCTTAAAAGTGCTCAAGTCTCTGGGCAGAGTGCATTCTAGCAGAACTGAAGTGTTTACGGGTGTGATTATGAAACTACTCTTGGTAATTTTGGAGGATTTATGAAGAGAAGTATGCAAAGTTTGGGATGGGTATATATTATTAATTATTAATAAGGAGAGTGAATTTGAAATCAAGATTTAGAAAGGGAAGTGATGACTCCTAGCAACAGTGTGGATTTAGGAAATAATTCATTTTCTTTTTGTTTTGTGAGTGTTTCATCTCTTTTTATGAAAGTTACTGGACAATAGGACATAATTCACTTTGTTGATTCATGCATTCAGTAAATGAATCCATTATTAAGTGCTTACCTGGCTCTGAGGCCAGGTATGGAGATCAGAGATAATCAGACTTCATCTCTGACCTTAAGAACTCACAGTCTATCTGGGAACATAAGGAACCTAGAAGGAGGAAGAGATCTGGGCAAGCCCAATGAGTGTGGTCTTTGGGTTGTGTTGAATTTGAGGTCTTCAAGTTGGGACATCTAGTTGTCCTCTGGAGATGTCTGAGGTCCAGAGAGCTCTTGTCTGGAAAGGTAGCTAGGTGGTAAGTAATGCTGTGGTCTGGAGTGAGAAGAAATGAAGGTGAATTGTGGAGGACACTTGAAAGGCAGGTAGTGGCAGGGAGGGACCAGTTAAAGAGACCGAGACAGAATCAGCAGGAAGGTAAAAGGAACATTATGAAAGGGGGGCTATGTGGAAGCCAAAAGAGGTCACCAAAGAGCTGAAAGAGAAATGTCCCAAAAGAAAGAATACAGAGACTAGAAACAAGAGACAAGCAGAATCTACCACTTTTGGAATTTGATCACTGATGACCTTAGCAAGGCCACTTTAGTGGAGTGGTGGGGACAGAAGCCAACAGCAGCAATCTAAAGAGTAATGAGATGTGAGGAAATGGAGACAGACGATAAGAGATTTTTATGGGCTTGGCTATAAAGGTGAGAGTGGGACATAGGGTGGAGGGAGGAACTTTTTTATGATGATAAATACAGCCTCCATTTATTGAATATTTAGGCATTGTGCTGAGTGCTTTACCTACATTATCTCATTTAATCTTTATTACCATCTACAGAGGTGGGTATTAACATTCCCAGTTTATAGATTAAAATACTGAGGCTTAGGGATGGTAAGTCAAGTGACCTCAGTACACAGGAAGGGACACAACAGGGATCAAAACTCAAATTTCCCTGGCTGTAAAGCCCTGTTTTTACTCAATATGCTGACCAGTGGTTCTCAGACATTGGTGTGCATGTGAATCACTTGGAGGGCTGGTTAAAAGATTGCTTGGTCCTAGTCCCCAATTTTCTGATTCAGTAGGTCTGGAGTGGGGCCTGAGGTTGTGCATGTCTAACCAGTTCCCAGGTGGCGCTGATGCTGCTGGTCCAGGGACCACACATAAGAACCATTGGAACTTAAAAATGCAAATTCTTGGGCCCTAGAGACCTGTGATGTAACAAGACTTCCAGGAGCTTCTGATGCCTGCTAAACTTTGAGAGCCACGGTGCCAGGCTAAGGAAGAGGTGGAAAACAAAGAGAGGGGAACAATGGTGCTTTAGAAGACCTAGAAGGGACTGGAAGTGCTGAGATTCATCATGGCACAGGCAGAAGGAGTGGCCCTTGGTAGAAGGAGTAACTTTGAGGTGGGAGGAGGGGGAAGGAGGAGGTGAGGAGGTGAGCATTTGTGCAGAGGTAGCTGAGTGTGTAAGAAGGGAGTGGAGAGTGGAAAATCAAGGGCAGAGCTAGAAATTTCAGTGTTTCGAGCCTTTAGCAAGACATTCGACATTACCTTTTTTGATGCTTTTGTACAAAGGTGAAGAAATGGGGGCTCGCTGCGAGTGTCTTCAGTGGTTTTGAAGCTGGCTATCTTCTAGAGGAAGATTTTTAGGGATGTGCCACAGGGTTCAATCGAACTTAGAATAAACCAGCGGCAAAGCATGGAAAGCACACTCATCAAATCCGAGGATGACACGAAGCTGGGAGCCACAGCTAATTACTTGGATGACAGAGTCAAGATTCAAAAAAGATACTGACAGGCTGGACTAGTGAGCCAAAAGAAACGAAATGAAATTTAATAGGTATAAATATAACTTTGTGCACTTAAATTTAAACGTGTCAGCCTAACCAGTAGAGGGGCAATTTCCAGAACCTGAGTCCAGTAGTTCAGGCAGCTCAGCATTGTACTGGTTCCAGAACAAAACTGTTGCCTTGTTTCTTATGCCAAATTCTTTTCTTGTATCTTGCCTCTGGTAACATGTCCCTTCTTCTCATTTCCTCCCGCTGGGTACACCCCAATACCGCAGAAATTAAGTAACTGTGGAGATTTTTTAATGAAGTTTCTTTTTGAAGGAGTGAGAGCTTTAGCCTCGATTTATGTATAATTGCTCACAAAAATAAGATTCTGCACTCACACTGCACTGTAAAATGTATGAAGTACGTTCATGTACTTTTTTTCCCATTTAAATGTGATCATAATCCTGGAGATAGGTATTGCCATCTTCATTTCACAGCTGAGGAAATTGAAGCTCAAGATGGTGAAATGACTTGCCTAAAGCCACACAGCTTCTAATTGGTAGGAAGGAGATCACAACTCAGGCCTTCTGATGCCAGCTAGCCTCTCACAGCTGCACCTGTTAATCAACTTGTAAGAGAAACTCGAGTTGTCTCTCAAGTATTAGCTTTTCCTAAACATATATTTTGGGAAAGTGGCAAGTAGATAATGACACCAGTACAGGAAACAAAAAGGATGGCAAGGCCCCGAGAAGGCAATTTTAAGTGTAGTATATCAGGGTCGTTTTCATTATTAACAGCATCAGCAACTACTTCGCCACTTCAGCTAAATCACTTAAACAGGTAAGTGTCCTAAGGAAACACAAGAAATGCAGCTTAGTCCAGTGCTGAGCCATCTTTCCCATTTCCATCATCCCTGTCTAAGCTCTCATTAGTTCATACTTGGATTTCTGTACCCATCGTTGGCTGGTACATCTGATTTCATTCTCTTTTATTTATTTTATTTTTTAATTTTTTTTTTTAAAGATTTTATTTATTTGACAGAGCACAAGCAGAGGGAGAGAGAGGGAGAAGCAGGTTCCCTACTGAGCAAGGAGCCCGATATGGGACTCGATCCCAGGACCCTGGGATCATGACGTGGGCCGAAGGCAGCTGCTTAACCGACTGAGCCACCCAGGTGTCCCAGATTTCATTCTCTTTTAGCTGTAGTTTATCTAGTACCACGCTGCAGGGGGGAACCTTTCTGAAACACTGCTTTTACAATTGCTACAAATATTAGAACCAAAGGCCTTTGCTGCTTCCACTTGTCTGAAACATCAAGTTGAAACTACTTTCACGGTGTTCAGTGCCCTTCCTAATCTGACCATATCCTACCTGGCAAACCTATTCCTCATACAGACCAGTCTCCTCCCTCTGTTTTATCCGTGCTAATTGCTCCTCATGCTCTCTGAACTCTCCAGATCTAATTCACTTCTTCACACACTTCTAGTGTCTACCATGGGTCATGCCCTGTGCTCAGCCCTGCATACTTGAGAGAATAATGTTATGGTGACTGATTTAACTAGAGAAAGCATTTGCTACATAAACCAAGTAACCATGGGGGAAAGAGAAGTTCTCAAGCTTGAGCTGAAAAAATTTCCTTGGAAAGAGCACAGATTGGGAAATTAAAACCCACTCTAATAAACAAATCTGACAAAGAAGGGATATTGTTTGAAATTTATGAAAATGGTGATTTTATAGAGATCATAGAGTCTCTTACTTTTAGATTTGCAAGGGATACAAAAAGTCAATTATTTTAAATGAGAAATATAGTGTGGTAAAAAGAACATGGGACTTGGTGTTAAAATTCATTTCGAACATTAGGCGCCTGGGTGGCTCAGTTGGTTAAGCAACTGCCTTCGGCTCAGGTCATGATCCCAGGGTCCTGGGATCGAGTCCTACATCGGGCTCCCGGCTCAGCGGGGAGCCTGCTTCTCCCTCTGACCCTCTCCTCTCTCATGCTGTTTCTCTCTCACTCGCTCTCTAATAAATAAATAAATAAAATCTTTAAAAAAAAATTCATTTCGAACATTTATCAATTTGTTAACTTGGGTCAATTGTTTGCCCTCCCCAAGCCTCATTTCCCCTATCTCTAGAGTAGAAATAATAATAACTCTTATGTATATACATATGATAGTCGAGTGAGTTAATAAGTGAAGTGGATTACCTAAGTGTGGCTAAAATTTACTACACAGTGTGGTGCTTAATAAAGGGAGCTATTATAATACACAAGACATGTTAATTTTGGATGAAGTTATAGTGTTTTTCTGGGAACCTAGACCCTGAGCACCCTAAACCTGTCTTTTTCTTTAAGAAATACCTATACAAAATAAACAACCCAAGGAGGATACACATAAGGCTACTGCCCTCAAACTCAGTGTGCAGGCCTTCCAAGGGGAGTCCTAAGTCCTTCCTCTCAGGCACTGAGGAGGATAAAGAAAGAGGCACTTTCCTCAATACAGGGAAATCCTTCACCTCCTAAAGACATGTGCATTTTATGCTCAGCGTATCCCTTCCTGGGCCAGTGTGCTGTGTATGAACAGGGTAGTGTGTGTCTCCTTGCTTTGTGGAGAGGGCTTCTAAGTTCCCTCAGATCACACTGATACTAACTGTCCCCCATAGACTCAAATGATCTGGAATGGAAGAGAAAAAAATGAGAGAAAACAAAAGGAGAGACAAAGGGAGAGAAGGAGATGTGTGGAAAGACAGAGACAAGATTAGGAAGAGAGAGGGAGGTGGGCTGTGGGGAGAAAAAGCAAAAGGAAAAGCCAGCATTTTCTTCTGCTCACTCCATTTCCTGCAGGCCACATGCCAGCCCCAAAGTATTGTTTCCCTGCAGCTAAGCTGCTGTTCAGAACATACTTCTAGGTGTGTGGAGGCACCCGTTCAGCCCTCTGCCCCTGTCCACAGCCCCTTGAGGGCACCATCCCCCCTTCCTTCCTCACTATCTTGTCCCATCCACTTCCTGGGCAAGCTGCCCCAGCACCTGGACTAGTGCCACAGAGAAGGGCCTCAGCTCCCAGAGACAGATTCGGAGCACATCAGCCAGAGGAGGAGGGTGCTGGGTTGGGTGCCCTACGCACTTGGAGGAATGGATACAATTGGATTTGATGAACTGTCTCTAGGAGAACTAGGAGATGTCCAGTTGATGTTTAATTTCAGGAGATTTGCTGAATGAAGCCTCCCCTTGAACCACTGGAGGGAGTGGGGTCCTG
This sequence comes from Mirounga leonina, assembly GCF_011800145.1. Lineage (NCBI taxonomy): Eukaryota > Metazoa > Chordata > Mammalia > Carnivora > Phocidae > Mirounga > Mirounga leonina. Next base: position 73,592,428 of record NW_023270807.1, read on the forward strand.
CTGACACCTTGATTTCAGATTTCTGACCTCCAGAACTGGGAAAGAATACACTTCTGTGGTTTTAAGCCACCAAGCTTGTGTTCCATTGTGACAGCGGCCACAGGAAGCTAATGCAGTGCCCAAACCCATCTCGCTAGAGATCCACCTCCCAGAGCAACCCTGATCAAATGCTCTTTTTCTCATACCTGAGGGTGAACGCTCTTCACTTATTTGAAGACTAACACAGAATGACAGAATCTGGAAGTAAAAAGGAGATCTTAGAGATAGTCCAACTGCTTTACACATGAGGAAACTGAGGTCCCCTGCTTGTGGCTGACAAAGTCCTGGCCAAGCAAAGGTGAGAATCAGGTCTCTGCACCCCACTTCAGTGCTCTTTCTCTGCCCCTGTGCTGCCTCCTTTTAAGGGTAAGGCTGTGTCCTCCATCTTTTTGTTTCATATATTCCTCTATCAATTATGTATTAACCACAGACGATGGACATTCTTCTAGGTACTACCGATGTGACATGACAAAAATATCTCTCCCTTATAATATATTTTAGTGTGTGTGTGTGTGTGTGTGTGTGTGTGTGTGTGTGTTGGGAGGGAATGGCAGGAATGAGAGAAAACACAGACCACAACCCAAACACAATACTTAAAATGTAATCAGAAATTAACTTGATATTCAATTTTCATTTAAGCATTTAAAGTCATATATCCCCAGCCTGGTATCTCTAGCATTTCTGGCATCCCATGATTTGTACACATAAGAAATATAATCATTTCCGAAGCATAGTTACCTACAGAGCATAGTTACCTACAGAGTAGGTGTTCGGATCATTGTTTATTAATATTTATTGATTTAAGTTCTCTCCTTCTACCCCCAAATCCTGAGGAAACTCCAAGGTCCTTTGTAACTCTAGGAAGCTATATTCTCTGGCTCCAGGCTCCTAGCAACACTTCCTTCATGCATGACTGTGGTTTCTCAAGAATGATCTCCTTCAAAGCAATATTTATATTACATCTTAAAAATGTAGTACTGGCATTTGAAAGTCCAAAGACAGATGTAGTCTCCTTGGACTCACCCATTAGATCAACAATGATCAAATTCTCAATGTGGAAAACATGCCACATACGTGCTTAATAAAATAATGTTCTTAACAAGACTGCACATTAATTAGCAACATTCTGAATCATATTTATATGTTCCCAGGCATTGCACTTGATTTTAAGTTTTTTTTATAGTGGCTAAATACTCTCTCACATATTATGGTCTATATTTTAGTCACTCTTAAACTTCAGTTATGTTTCAGGTGTCTTGCTAACTGAATACACAATATTCCAGCTTTCTTAATACCACTTCTAACAAAATTATCTGTTAACCTACTTTTACTTGTAGTTAGCACACTTCACATTTTTTAAATACCAGAGTTACATTAGTATATCTAATAGAATTTCATTTTAATCCACCAAAAGGCCATTAAAATTACTTGGACAGGGAAATGATTATATTTCTTATGTGTACAAATCATGGGATGCCAGAAATGCTAGAGATACCAGGCTGGGGATATATGACTTTAAATGCTTAAATGAAAATTGAATATCAAGTTAATTTCTGATTACCTGGGTGGCTGCCAGCTTTTGGACAATTTTACATTTAAACATTTAATATAGTTTTAAAATGTTCTAGTAAAACATCTTCTATTTTGTAGACTGTAAGCACCATGAGGACAAGGAATAAATCATTACTATTTATCTGTGTGACTTCCAAACATTACTTAACCTCTTTGTGTCTTAGTTTCCTAACCTGTAAAATTGGAATATCAACAGCATGTACTTCGGAGACATTCAGGAAAGACAAAGTGACATAAACATGTAGAGGAAATGGAGATAGAGCATTGGCATTTGGCATAGGCTCTTTATTGGCACGCCTGCTGCTTTGCCCAATGACTCGGACATAGGAAGCACTTAGTAAATGTTTGTAAATGACTATATATAGAGAGAAGCATTTGCTGAGACCACACCCCAAAGAAGATGGCTTACACACACATTTACAAATATGTTTCTTTATCTTAATGCAGCAGATGTATTTTTTCCCCAGTCCACTGCCTGATTTTTAGACCCTCAGTAGATAGGGGACAGAATCAGGAAAATTTCACAAATTAACCTTGTAATCTCTTGACTACTTTCAGGGCAAAAGTGTCAAAGAAGTGAAGTTTACGGTTACTCTTCCATCTGCTGATTTAGTGTCCTTCTAGATCTTTCTGTGCCCCTGTAGGAGTTACTGTGAAAATGTCAGTGGGCTAGGATTAAAATAAAAATTGCTAGCAGTTATTGAGTATACCTAATGTGCTGGGCATTATATTAAGTGTTTTACCTGTTTTATCACATTTAATCTTCGTGGTAAACAAAAGAGGGAAGTATTATTACTTTCACCACTTTACAGAAGAGGAAAAAGAGTTTAGAGAGTGTGTGTGACTTGCCCAAGATCATATAATTAAAAATTAGCAATGGATGGTCTTCACTCCACTCACTCTGAGCCACTGCAGTTCATGGTCTTATTTGCTGAGTGTCCTGCACATGAATGGTTGCCCATGCCCTTACTCTCGAGAAAGTTGGGATCTCTCCCAAATTTTCTCCCCAGGTTTAAAGAGTCAGGAGCTGGTTGGGGGTTATTAGATACCCAGGGTTAGCTGTGAATACACTTATGATTACTGCCTCCATTTCACTCAGTGTGGCAAACTGGTTTTGCCCATAGAGAGAAAATGAGATGGACAGGTGCCCAAGGGAGTATTGCATACAAATACATTAATTTTTTGGTGTGTGATTAAAAACATTCTTACCACAGTTTAGAAGATAGAGTGAGTACCTCAAGTTCAGGAAAATATAACAAAGCGAGTGTGTGGAAAGTGGCCTTAAATCTCTTTTAGAGTAGCATTTCTGCTGCCTCTTCCTCTCCCTATCCAGGGGGACTGGTTATTTGGAGGAAAAGGAGAGATAGGAACCAGGTGGGATTTATGTAAAGTTGTAGAAATACAATCCTAAGGCTGGTCAAGAAAGAACAGCTTGTAGCAGATGAGAACTCCTAATGAGAATGACTGAAAAGCTGGATGAAACATAAAAATCATCAGTATGGTATAGGAAGTGAAAACAGTACTAACTGATGTTAGGTTCTTTTAACTCAAAATGCATGTTATAATCTCTAGGGATAAAAGAAAGCATATCTAAGAAGCTAACAGAGGACAACAAATGGAATTATAAATCAAATACTGGATCTATCCAAAGAAAAACAAAAAAATAAAAGGGAAGAAAAACAGATGAAATAAATAAAAAACAAATGGGTATATAATAGTTATAAATTTAAGTATTTCAGGAACTATAATAAATGAAAAGGATCTAAATTCTCTAATTAAAAGACAAAAATTTTAAAAAAGGCAAAAATTGTCAGATGTATAAGGAAAAAAAAAAAACACACCAAAGACCGTTATTTACAAGAGACAGGGATGCGCAAAGCCTGAAAGTAAAGAAGGCAAAAAGACCTAAGTGTATATTAGTTTGCCATTGCTGCTGTAGCAAATTACCAAAAATATGGTTTAAAACAGCAAAAGTTTTGGAGGCAAGCAGTCTGAAATGGATCTTATGGGGCTAAAATCAAAGCATCAGCAGGGCTGTGCTCCTTCTGGAGGCTCTAGGGGGGAATCTGTTTCTTGCCTTTTGCAGCTGCTAGAGGCCACTTGCGTTCCTTGCCTGTGGCACATTCCAGCAATCACATTGTTCCAACCTCTGCTTCTATTGTCACATTTCTTTCTTTGACACTAATTGACATGTATGAAACACTGCCCCCAACAATGTAACCACACATACTATTTTCAAGTGTATATGGAGCATTTACCAAAACTGATCATATGATGTGTCATAAAATAAATTTCAACACATTTGAGTGAATTAAAAGCATTGACAGTATGGTGTATGATCACATTGTAATTAAGCTTGAGGCCAATAATAAAAAGATAACTAAAAAATTCCCAAATGTCTGAAAATAACACATGGGTTAAGAAGGATTTGACAATGGCAATTAGAAATATTTTGAGTTGAATGATTCAAAAAAATATTTTGAACTGAAAAGTTGGCATCTTAAAACTTGTGGGATATAACTAAACCTGTGTTAAGAGGTGAATTTATAGTGATATGTGCTTTATTATAAAAGAAATTCTGAAAATTAATTACCTAAGTACCCATCACAAAAGTTAGAAGAAAAAAGGAAATTAAACCCAAAGAAAGTAGGAAGATTAAAATAATAAAGATAAAATTAGACATTAATGAAATAAAATAGAGCAAATCACTAAAATCAGGATTTGGTTCTTTGAAAAAGATTAGTAAAACTAATAGACCCAAGTAAGATTAATCAAGGAAAAAAAAAGTACAAATTCCCAGAAATAGGCATGAAAGAGAAGATATAACTACATTTCCCATAGATATTTAAAATATAGTTAAAAGATATTAAAACAATAATATATTATTACTAGATTTGACATATATATGAAGTGGACAAATCCTTTGAAATCCACAATTTCCAAAAAATTACACAAAAAGATACAAAAATATAAATAGTGCTACATCTACTTGTAAATAAACATTTTCCCAAAGAAAAATTTACAGATCCAGAGGCTTCATCTGTGAAGGTGCTGAAACATTTAAAGAAGAAATAACATGAGTCTTAAGAATCTCTTTCAGAGAATAGAATGAGAGGGAACGAACGCCTTCCAACTTGTCTTATGAAGCTAGCATAACTTTGATAACCAAATGGAACAAAGATATTACCAAAATAGAGGCCCATCTCTCTCAAGAATATAGATTCAAAAAAATTCTACAAAAAGTACTAGCAATTTGAGCCAGCGATGTAAATAAAAGGATAACATATTATGATAAATAGGGTTTATTCCAGGAATTCCAAGGTGGTTTTACACTAAAACAATCAATGTAATAAACCACATTAATAGAATATGAAAAAAATCATCCAATTATCTAAACAGATGCAGAAAAATATTTGATTAAATTTAACAACCCTTTATGGTTACAAATTCAACTCTTAGGAATCTACGACTAGAGGGAAACTGCTTTAATCTGATAAGTGACATCTACAAAACATGTGGTACATTTCCTACTCTATGGTGAAATATTGAAAATTCCCTTGAGATTGAATTGATACAAAAATTATGTTACTGTCTCTTCCATTTAACATTATACAGACATTTTTAGCCAGATCAATAAAGCAAGAAAAAGGTATTAATATTAGAAAGGATGAAACAGAATTGCCTTTATCTTCAGATGACATAGAAATCCAAAAATTATAGAAACACCAAAGAATCTACAATCAAACAACTTAGATGAGGAGGGCCTGGGTGGCTCAGCTGGGTAAGCATCTGTCTTTGGCTCAGGTCATGATCCCGGAGTCCTGGGATCAAGCCTTGAATCAGCGAGGAGTCTGCTTCTCCCTCTCCCTCTGCCGCTCTCCTTGCTTGTGCTCTCTCTCTCTCTCAAATAAATAAAATCTTAAAAAAAACAAACTTAGATGAAAAAGTAAATTTAACGAGGTCTCTAGCTAAAAAGTGAATATACAAATTCGATATGCAACAAAAAATTTGAAATAAAATAATAAAATATATATTTACATCATCACCAGAAAACATCAGAAGCCTAAAATTAAATCTAATGAAAGATGCACAAAGACTTTTTACAGAAATATACAAAAACACTGAGAGAAATGAAAGCGGACTTAAACAAATGAAAAGTTATCCATGTTTGTGGATTAGAAGATTCAATATTGTAAAGATGTCGGTTCTCTACAATTGATCGACAGATTCAATGAAAACCCAATCAAAATCCCAGGAAAATATTTTTTCTAAAAATTAAAAAGTTGAATCTTAATTATGTATGGAAATGCCGAGGTCCAAAAATAGTCAAGGTAGTACTGAAGAAGAAAAAAGCTGGGAGACTTACACTAGCAAATTTTAATATTTACTATGAAGTTACAGTAATTAAGGCAATACTGTATTGTCTGGGGGATAAACAAATAGATCAAATAGTAGAAAGTCCAGAAATAGACCTATCAATCCATGGTTAGTTGGTATATGACAATGTTGACATAGTAGAGGAGAGAGAAAAGAATGTTTAATAAATGGAATGGTTCAATTGGATACCATTTGGAAAAAAAGTGAATCTGACTCTTACCTAATGTCACACACAAAGATAAAATCCAGATGGATTGTATATCTAAGTGTAAAAGGTAAAACAGTAAAGCTCACAGGAGATAACAAAGGAGAATATATTTATGACTTTGCAGTAGGCAGAGAGTTCTTAAAAAGGACACAAAAAGCCCTAGCCATGAAAGGAAAGATTGGAATTCATTAAAATAAACAGCTCTTCAGAAAAACACATAGTTAAGAGAGTGAAAGGCTAGTCACTGTGAGAGCATATATTTAGAATAGGTATATTTAACAAAGATCTCATATACTCTGTATAAAAACAACTCATAAATTAATAAGAAGATGATGGGCAACCTAATTTAAAAATGTGCATAGGCTTAGCATGCATTTGAAAACAGAGGATATCCAAATGGCCAGTCAACAATGGGCAAATAAATTGTAGAATATTAATAAAATGTAATAGTATATAAAAAAATGAGAATACAGGAATTACTGCTATATATATATAATACTGATGCATTTCATAAGCAGACAAAATTAAGTGTGAACTGTATGAATCCATTTATATAAAGTTCAAAAACATGCAAAAATTATTGATGATAACTGATGTCGGAGTAATAGTTATCTTTGGGGAGGCACACTGGTGGGGAGGGAGCAGAGGGTAGGATTCTGAGGTGCTGGTAATATTCTACTTCTTTTTTTTAAAAGATTTTATTTATTTATTTGACAGAGCAAGAGAGCACAAGCAGGGGGAGCAGTAGAAAGAGAGGGAGAAGCAGGCCTCCCGCCAAGCAGGGAGCCAGATGTGGGACTTGATCCCAGAACCCTGGGTTCATTCACTGAGCCAAAGGCAGATGCTTAACCATCTGAGCCACCCAGGCACTTCTTGATCTGGGTGATAAGTTACACAGATGTTTTGCTTTGTGAAAACTGAGCTGGACGCTTACAACTTGTTTCTTTTTTCTATACACATGTTACATTATAACAAAAAGACAACTTAGAAAAATAAAATGAAGTGATATAACACCTGAATGCAAAGCTGAACTTAGACTAAATATTGGTAATATGTTTTTGGGACAATATAGATAATTTGAATATTGTCTAGATATTAGATGACATTAAAATGTTTATTCGTCTTTTGAGGTGTGATGGTGTTGGGGTCTTTTTTTTTTTTTTAAAGATTTTATTTATTTATTTGACAGAGAGAGACACAGCGAGAGAGGGAACACAAGCAGGGGGAGTGGGGGAGGGAGAAGCAGGCTTCCTGCAGAGCAGGGAGCCCGATTTGGGACTCGATCCCAGGACCTTGGGATCATGACCTGAGCCGAAGGCAGACGCTTAACGACTGAGCCACCCAGGCGCCCGCGGGCGTTGGGGTCTTTAAGGAGAACATTTTAATTTCTATTAGAGGTAAGCTGAAGTGGTTATGAATAAAGGGCCATGATGTTCACAATGTACTTTCAAATGGTTCAGTAAAACAAATATATACACATATATAAATATATTCCTAGGTATATCAGTACACACACCAATAAAGCAAATATGGTAAAATGTTAACAAAAATATTAACAACTGTTCCCTTTAGGCAGTGACAATACTTATGATCAATGTACCAATCTTTCAACTATTTTTTATGTTTAAAAATATTTATCATAATAAATTTGGGGGAAAAGCCTTAAAGCATCAGTTAGTGTTCAGCTACCTGTGGCTTGTGGGCTTGGAGTCCTATGGAATGGCTATGCCTGGCCAGAATGAGGTGGAATGTTGATTTCTGTGGTCCTCCCAATCTTTCTAGCTCATTCTGCACTCCCAGGAGTCAGGAGGCAAGGCCCAGGCCAGATGCTGCCTTGCTCGGCCACTCATGCTACCAGATGTCAGGCGTCCCTTCCCTGCTTCATGCTCAGCAACCTCTCCATTTTCTTGTCCTTCTCTCCTTGAGCACAGCCTTCCTTCCCTCCAACCCCTGCTCACGGCACCACACGGTCCAACTCCATTGTTTTGGAACCAGGAAAAAGAGAAACAAGGAAATCAAATAAATATATCACCCCAATACACTGGAGGAGACTCTAATGGAGCAGAATGAAGACAGTTTCTCTGTAGCGAGCACCACAGCCAGAGCTGGGCTCTCCACCACGTGCGAAACACTCTGCATGTAAATATTTCCAAACGGCCTTGTTAAAGAGAAGAGGAAACCCAGGCAGAGTCATACATCGCCCAGATGTATTAGATCAGAAAAATGAGAGTGGGAAAGGTCAAATACTTCTTCTGTAAAGGAGAGAATATCCCTATTACTTATAAAGGATAGAACAAAGACTATTTGGACAGGGAGACAGATACCAGCAGGCTGCCTCTGGAAAATTAATGGAGCACTGCAAGGTCTAAGAGGACAAAACCCTGGCACGTGTGAAAGTGGGATGGAAAAAGGAGGAAAGACTTCGGAACTGCTCTTCTGTAATATGCGGGCCGGAGGTTGTCCTTGCAAGTACATGACTGTTTCCTAGTCCTAATGCCCCTTATGAACACTATTGAGAACCAGCAATAAAGAAAGTTTGTCCGACAAAAACATTTTGATGTCTGCCCCTCACTCAGTTTTAACAATTTCAAGATGGATTCTGGGGCCAGAATGTCTGGATTTGCAGTTCAGGCACCACTGCTTACTTATTAATGATGTGACCTTGGGCAAGTCCCTGACCCTTGTGTGTCTTCATTTTTTTATTTATAAAACGAGAGTATTATTAGGATGTACTTCATCAGTTGCTTTTAGTGTTGAATTAGTTAATATGTGTTAAATGCTTAGAATGCTGCCTGGAACAGACCAAGGGCCATCCCTTGTAGACTATGATGATGGTGATGGTGTTGATGAGGAGGAGAAGCAGGAGGAAAAAGAGCAGCTGCAGGAAGAGGATGACTTCATAGGCATTATCTTCTCTTCAATCATCTTTTCTCACCTGTTTCTATTTTTGAAACCATCATTTCAGCCTCTAACCCCAAATCTGAGAGTCACTGTTGACTTCCTATTTTCCCTAAGATTTCCAGAACTCAATCAGTTGACACTTTCTGTTGATTTGACGTTCTATGTTTATCATATCTCTTACCTCATTTCATCATCAAGGCCTTCACTCTTAGTTTGCTTCTAACTTGAGAAATTGCCAAGGACTTCTTGGTCTTATTATCCCCCCAGTTCCCTCCACTCTATTATGTCTATGATGCCACTGACTTGGGTAATGTCAGAACCTGCTCAAAACCTTTCAGTGGCTGCCCATGCTGTCTGGCAACAGAGTCTTTAATCTAGTATTTGGGACCTTGGGAAATTCTGACCTGCATTTCCGGACTTATTATTATTTAGTTTAGAGATATGCACTAAAAGCTCCATTCAAACTAGATTCTAACAGGTACTTGAAACATTCTCAGTTTCAGATGGTGCTACTTTTAGCTATATGGTCCTGGGCAATGAACCAGAATTTCAGTTTCCTCTTTTGTAAAATGCAGACAATAATAGAATCTGCAGTGTGGTTTGAAGATTAGAGGCATTCACATGTGGAGAGAAGTTAGCTAGGTGCCTACCATGAAGTGAGTCCTCCGTGAATGCCAGTCTGATGATGATGATGATGAGTGCTATTGTTTATGCTGCTGTCCTTTTACAGACGCTTTCCTCACCTCTGTTTCCTTTTGACAAAACACTAGCTATCCTCCAAGTCTTGTCTTTTCTCAAATCTTCCCATTTTATAAAGTGTTTTTTCATTCCATCCAACCAGATATCTTCTTTCCCTCCTCCGAACTCTCATGTACTCCCCTTTCTTTTGGAACAAAACCCTTTTCCTGTAGCCACCCTATCTCAAGAGCCACAACACAAATCACCAAACAGACAATGAACCCCTTGGAGGTCAAGACCGCTGCTTTACTTACCTTTGTGTCCCCTGCAGGATCGCCCATGATCCCACGCAAGATCCTCCAATACCCCTTTAATGGACAATTTAAGTGTTATTGATAAATTAATTATTAAGCTTAACTGATAAGCCCCTTTTTCTGGATTACATGTCATAACTCCCAGAAATTCTGCATTTTGATTTGATAGCCATAGAATTGAGTGTTAACTACTTCCCAAAGCCCCTCGCTCCCACAGGGGACTACTTAATAGGAAAGTCCATCCTTAGGACAACCATAAAACTGTGGCATCCAAAACTCTTCGGAAAAAGTTTCCTATTTTATATTTCCCTGTTAAGAAATACAGATCAAAGTAATCAAGATGAGGTATCAGAACTTTGCTGATACTCTACGCATATTGGGGGTGGTGGAAGGATTGCATTTTAATTTTTTTTAGTGTTTAAGCTGTAAAGCTCTCTCTCACTTTGATCCTATTTTTTACTCTTTCCCCAAAAGGAACTTTGTTCAAGCTTACCCTTTTCTTCTCTTTATTCGTCTGCGCTCCGTGTTTCACGTGGGTGTGGGGTGGCGGTGGAAATGTTTCCGCAACCCCAGGAGCTTCGCTGCTGTAATCTGAAACTGGCCGCCAGACACAGGGGGCAGGGAGAGACGGAAGAAGGAGGCAGCCCCCCCCCGATTGGTAGGCGGCGGGTTTAACAAGCCAGGGCGCTTCCATCCGGGGCATGTCCCGAGCGCAGGCGATTGGAGTAGACCTCCGCACCTGCCCACCAGCAGCTTACATATTTACCTAGAGGCCGTGACTCGCTTGGTCACGTATACCGCCCCGGGGGCCGGAGGGAACGTGCTCTCTGACTCTAACAGCCTGTTTCGAGGCGTGGAGTGTTGGAGGAGGTCATCGCGAGAACGTGACCGCTGGTTGACTCGAGAGCTGGATCGGCGCCATGCGGGCCCCTCACGCCCTCCCCTCCCCTTGCCTGTGCTGTCCGCCCTTCCCGAGCTGGGAGCCCCTTTCGTGGGCGCGGCCTGCAGAGAGTGCCGTGTCGCTGAGACGCTCTGTGCGGGATGCAAACTCGGAAGATTCTGGCGGGCAGGGGAGGTGATGCGCTGGAGTCGCGGCCGCGCGGCGCAGGCCTGGCATGGGAGCTCCCTGGCTGATTAAACCTGCCACCCACCGATGCGGGAGGCGGCTACTCTTTTTTCTTCCGTCTCTCCCTGCCCTCTGTGTATGGGGGTCAGCTTGAGAACCAAAAGGAAACTGTAAGGAATGAAGAGGGAGTCCTTCATTCCCTTCTCGTGGGGAGACTGTCTTAAGTTACATTCCCTCATCTGCACTCTGAAAAGCTTTAGCTGCACGTAGCTGCTGATTCCAGGCTTCAGATGAAAAGCAATAGCCTTCCTCGAGTCAGCGCAGGGACTGTTTCTCTCAGTGGGCTGTTAAACCCGGACCCTGGGTTCCCTGGGGCACCCTTAAGCAAACCAGACCACTTAAGCAAGGTTCTGAAAAACCAAAAAGGTAAGAAAATGGAGGACATAATTTGTTTTCAGATTTATGTTTTTAATGCTATTCTTCTGTAGATTGCGTATCTAAGAATCCATGCCCCATAAGCTGGGTAAGTGAGGACAAATCTGGCTTAGCCTAAGGAAATTATTACAGATTCATGGACTGGTAATTAGAAAGATCTTCATGTTTTAACCGATGGTTTGCTTATGTACTCTCTACTGCAATAAGGCCGGGTCACAGCACCTCTTACCTGGAGCTGGTCTACACTCAACGCTTGAAATTTGCTAACCGACGCAGGTAATAGAATCTCTTTTAAAGATGTCTTTCTAATGTATTTACTTTCCAGACAGCCAAATACCAGGCTGCTAACAGATGAGTTGTTTGTACTTTAAAAGTTTACTGTTCCAGTTTAGGACATTCTTGATGGCATTTTATATTCTCTTTGCTGTGCAATCAGCTGATTCATGCTGTATTCTGAAGGTTACGAGTCCCCATGTGATGTTAAGAACTATACGTCTGAACCATTAAAGAAGTGTATAAAATGCAGTGTTGCTCAGTGGAAGTATATGAACCAAAAGTATTTCATCTTATGCCATGGCTCTAGCTATATTTGTAGCTTTTGAGCACTGATGGTTCTACTTTCTTTTACTTTTGGAAGACATTAGCTGTCTTCCATGTTGAAAAACAGAGCAAGGGTACTACCAGAACTCTTTATATTTATTATGTGTGTTTTTAGTTTGACTTACAAATGCCACGGGTTGCTGAGTTACTGCCATTTGTCAGGTTTTCTGCTAGATGCCAAGAGGGCTACCAAGATGATTCAGGTAGAGTCCCTACTCTTCAGGAACTTTTAAGTACACCCATGACTGAAATGCTTGGTAGAATGTGCTAGAGATTATTTGAAAAGTATAAAGCATTAGAAAGATTCAAAAAAGGGAGAGAACATATTTGTTTGGGAGAGCTGAAAAAAATGCATAAAAAGGGGCGCCTGGGTGGCTCAGTTGGTTAAGCGACTGCTTTCGGCTCAGGTCATGATCCTGGAGTCCCTGGATCGAGTCCCGCATCGGGCTCCCTGCTCGGCAGGGAGTCTGCTTCTCCCTCCGACCCTCCCCCCTCTCATGTGCTCTCTCTCTCTCATTCTCTCTGTCTCAAATAAATAAATAAAATCTTTAAAAAAAAATGCATAAAAAATCTTTTGAGATGTGCAACTGAAAGATAAACGGATGGAGCTTGTTTCGGGTACAGGAAATCCAGGAAAGGGAAAATCATGGACTAGGCCATACAATCTGGGAAAGTTTGGCATGCCTTTAAAGACCAGTGGGTAGTCAAGGGGGCTTGTATAGGAGTAGCACGGGCTTTGCCCTCCGGTATATTGTTCCTAGAGAGTGACTACCCAAACAAAGGTAGTATTTCCCAGATTCTCTTAGAATAGAGGCAGATGTGATGGATTATTTCCAGGCCTCACCTGCCAGTTAGATCTTGATTCTGAAGGTGGCCTTGAACGCTTCATGCTGCAGTTGGCATAGTCCCTGTCAGCTTGGATTCTGAATGAGTAGAGGAGAGCACTCCTTATCTTCCCTTTCCTACCCCAAGTGGGAACACTCAAGTGTACTTAGGGGAGCAAGAAAAACAATTCTTCAATGTGTTTAGGGTTTTTTTTGTGTTTTCTTAAAGAAGCTGGAGTTTACTTTAATCCAGTGTGGTAGTTAAAAGGGAAAGGTGGTCCTGGCCCATGTTTTTGAGACAGCATGAGATAGTAGAAACATCTCTAGGCTAAAAACATGGATTTCATTTATTCATTTATTCACTTATTCATTAATTCATTCATATTTACAGAGACTTTTATAGCCTGTTAAATCTTGAACTAAATGCTGGGAATGCTGTGATTAATAATACATAGTTCATGGCCTTATGAAGCTTACAGTGGAGTCCAGGAGAATTAAGAAAAAAACCCACTGGGCTGTGATGATCCACTAGAATGCCTTAGACCAGCAATATCAGCATCACTCAGCAGCTTGTTAGAAATGCAGAATCTCAGGCCCTACCCCAGATCAATGGAATCATAATCTACATTTCAACAAGATTCTCAGGTGATTTGCATGCACATTAAAATTTGAGAAGCACTGGTAAAATGGGTGCTTGATAGACATGCACGGGGGCAATGGGAAGCCCAAGGAAGCACAATTAGTCCAATCTTTTATTGAGACGTTTTAGAAATTTTCTAGACCAAATGATGGCCAAACTGACTATTGAGCAGCATGTTTTAGTCATAACAATTGTGTGAATTTGGGTAAGTTATGTGCTGTCATCTTTGGTTTCCTTCTCTGCAAAAATATGGATATATTTCAAGGTCGTTTTGAGGTTCAAGACTTTCCAAGGTTGTTTTGAGGCTCAAATGAGCAATATGTAAAAGTGCTTTGAGTACACTAAAGCTGTACAAAAAAAATGGAAAACTTACTTTTTTGGCTATATTTCGAATATAGGGAAACATTGTCTTCTTTGGTATAGTAATGTACTGTAGACAGTATTTAGTAAGAAAAAATTATCCTATATGGATATGTTCTGAGTATATGCAGAACTGAAAGATAATTTTTTCCCTCCTACTTATTGTGGAAGAGTATATAATATCTGAAAAATAGATCAAGTATGTTGGTCAAAAAGGATGTCTCCTGGGGTTGAAAATTGCATTCCCTTGGGGCTCGTGGGGTCTGGACTTTAACCATTTGTGCCCTTGTATAGAGTTTACCCAAAACACAGAGATAGTGGGAAGGGAGTTTCTTTTGACTAGGACAAATATTAACTCCTTGGCACAAACAGAAAAATCAAACCAAATGAGTTTATTCAGAATTAATAGGACTGCAGAAGGTTAATGAAAAATAAATAAAGAACAATAATTAATTAGTGATGTTAGTGATCCAGTAATACAGTCTTCACACAGAATTTCCTCACTACCAACAAATATTTTTAGTGTTTACCAGGTTTCTAGTCATGTATGGTCCAGTCACACAAAATGACCTATTCATTGATGCTTCTATCCTTTTGCAAATATTTTTTTCTTTGCCTGGGATATTCTTCCTTTTCTGGACCACCTGGGCTACCTGGGCCATTTGATGATTTTCCTGAAAACATCATTTAGACATCATACCTGACAGTACAAAGCTTTCATTGACCAGTGTAGGCCAGTTGAGACTCACCTTCCTGTATAGTCCCATGAAAAGTATACTGAGTCACACTGGGATCATTACTCCATGTCTTATTCACTTTCTATCCCTAGCATCTGGCACAGTGCCCAGCACCTAGCAGTACCTAAATAAATGTTTGTCAAATGAATGTGAGAAAGGCTAGCAATTTTAAGAATTTTAAGAATGAATACATAGGGGCGCCTGGGTGGCTCAGTTGTTAAGCGTCTGCCTTCGGCTCAGGTCATGATTCCAGGTCCTGGGATCGAGCCCCGCATCGGGCTCCCTGCTCCGCGGGAAGTCTGCTTCTCCCTCTCCCACTCCCCTTGCTTGTGTTCCCTCTCTCGCTGTGTCTCTCTCTGTCAAATAAATAAATAAAATCTTTAAAAAAAAAAAAAGAATGAATACATAAACAAAAGTTATACTAATACTGATAGAAGCTTGGTTACTTGTTGATACCACTTAGGGAATTCTGTCAAATAATAGTCTAAGAACATGTAAAAAGAGGTGGTTATTCACAGATTTTAGATATTCTATCTAAAATCTAAAATATGCTTAGATATTAACATATATGTAAATTAAAAATACTTTAACCCAGAAATTCTACTTTTAGGAATTTGTCCTAAGGAAATTAAGAATGTGTACAAAGGGAGTGCCTGAGTGGCTCAGTCAGTTGAGCGGACTCTTGATTTTGGCTCAGGTCATAATCCTAGGGTTATGAGATTGAGCCCCGTGTGGAGCTCTGAACTCAGTGGGGAGTCTGCTTGAGGTCTTTCCCTCTTCCCCTCCCCCACTCTCAATCTTTCTCTCTCAAATAAATAAATAAGTCTTTTAAAAAATGTGCACAAAGATCTAGCTACAAAGATGATCATTTTATTCACTTTATAATCACAAAAAACTGTAGGTGAGCTAAATCACCAACAATTGTGAATTAAATAGATTATGGTACAAAATTAAAAGTGAAAGTGTAAAATATATTTATTAATTTAGAAAGATATTCATATTATTTCAGATGTAAAAAGCAGGTTATGAAGTAGTATATTTACTAACTTGGCATTTTATTAAAAGGAAAAATTTGCATGCTTAGACAGGGAAGTTTGGGCAGAAATATTCTTTAAAATGTTAATAGACATTTTCTTTGGTTGGTAAAATTATGGGTCACTTTGATTTTTGTTCTCTTCGCCTATAATTACTTAATATTCTCACACTGACATGTATTAATTGGATAATCAATGTTTAAATTATAAAAGGAATCATAAACATTCTTGGAACAAATCATCCCCCTGAAGGCTTCTTGGGAACCTCATATCTTTTAATGTTCCCTACATTCTATTCTTGCAAGAGTTTTTCTCATCCTCCAGTGGGTTCCCCAGATTATTACAGGCTGATGAAGGGGGAGGATGGAATTAAGGACCAGGAAGAAGAGGAGTCTAATTCACTCTTTCCATGTTGCCCAAGTTTATCTGCTGAATTTCAACCACCAGTCAGTTTTTGGGCTGGTTGGGTTGTCCACTTGGATCACCGATGGCAGGACTTGGAGTGGAGAGTAAGATGTGAACCAGGTGCAAAAGATGTTGACAAGTGAGGGGGTGTGCAGTACAGTTCTTAGATCTGATCAGGAGAAAAGGAAGAGGATTGAACAGTAGAAACTCATGTTCTTCAAAAGAACATGGCTTTTTCTCTTTTTTCCAGGAAAGTGAGGGAGTGTGGTTTGGAAGTAGCAATGAGGAATAAGACAGACACCAACCACATCTTCAGATCCTGAGGTACATGAGGTGTGAGAGAATAAACAGGTACCCCTTCAGGAGGTCGCAGGGGATATGGAGTCCTGGGAGAGTCAGGTTTCATTTAAGGCAAGGATGCTGTTGCTATTAGACCCAGTAATCTTAGACCTCAAGCTCAAGGACCTTGGGTGTCCCAGAGGTTGCTCAAGAAGGATAAGACACGGTTCCTGGCTTTAGGTAACTTGTTCCAGCTAGAAGGCCACACTTGGCATACACAAAAAGACCTGGAAAACATTCTGATGCTGAGCTATAGCAATTGGCTGTTAGCCTTGGTCTTTTTTTTTTTTTTAAATTTTTTTATTGTTATGTTAATCCCCATACATTACATCATTAGTTTTAGATGTAGTGTTCCATGATTCATTGTTTGTGCATAACACCCAGTTCTCCATGCAGAACGTGCCCTCCTCAATACCCATCACCAGGCTAACCCATCCTCCCACCCCCTCCCCTCTAGAACCCTCAGTTTGTTTTTCAGAGTCCATCGTCTCTCATGGTTCGTCTACCCCTCCGATTTCCCCCCCTTCATTCTTTAAAACTAGCCCAGCTGGATCTAAGGTGTTGAACTCGGTCAACCTTTGAACACAATCCCTGCCTCTAAGTCCTTCTCTCTTGGCAAGCTCAAATTCCATGTCATGAAGAAGGAGTTACACTGCAACTCTCTGTGCAGCCAGGATTCAGAGAAGGCAGATCATAGTGGCAGGCAAGAGATAGAATGGGGTTGATGCATGAGACTGACTTAGCCAGTTCTTAAAAAATGAATAAGATTTAATTTCTAGATACTGGAAAACAACACAAGCAAAGATAGAACAGTGGGAATGAGCATGATATGAATATTGTAATATTTTTGTATGATAAAGTTGTTTCTATTTTTCTTAGCCCATATTTTAAAATTAAGTTTATTAAGGTATAATTTACATTCAATAAAATTCACCCTTTATAGTGTACAGTTCAAAGAATTTTGTCAGTGTAAGCATTCATGTACCCAATATCACAATCAAGATACAGAACAACATTGTCCAATAGAAACATAATATAAACTATATATGTAAATTTACATTTCTAGTAGCCACATTAAAAAAGTAAGAAGAAACAGGTGAAATTTATTTTAATAATATATTTTGTTTAACTACATAAAAGTATATCACACTTCAGTGTGTAATCAATATAAAAATTATTGACATAATTTACATTATTTTTTCATACAAAGTTTCTGAAATGTGATGTGTCTTTTATACCTACAGCACATCTCAATTCAGACTAGTCACACTTCAGATGCTAATAGCCTCATGTGTCTAGTGGCTACTGTATTAAACAGTGTAGACATTGATTATTCTCCTCATACCAAAAAGTTCTCTTGTGCTCTTTTGCAGTCAATCTGTTTTCCCCCAATTCTGGCCCCTGACAACTAATTTGTTTCCTGTCCCTACAGCATTAGTTAGGGTTCTCCAGAGAAACAGAATCAAAGGGATGTATCTACATCTGCCTATCTCTCTCTGTCTCTATCTATCTAGAGAAATTATTTTAAGGAATTGGCTCATGGGATTGTGGGGTTGACAGGTCTAAAGTCTGTGGGGCAAACCAAAGACTGGAGACCTAGAGTTGATGTTGCAGCTCAGATCTGAAGGCATTCTGAAATCAGAATTCCTTACTCTCCTGGGGACCTCAGGAGAGGTCTTCTTTTAAGGCCTTCAACTGATTGGATGAGGCCCACCCACAATATGGAGGATTGTCTGCTTTAATCAAAGTCAACTGATTTAAATGTTAATCACATCTAAAAAATACTTCACACCACAAGATTCAGCAATTCCATTTCTAAGCATATACCCAGAATAACTGAAAGCAGTATCTTGAAGAGATATTTGTACACTTGATAGCATCATTTAGTAGCATCACTATTCACAATATCCAAAAAGGTGGAAGCAATGCAAGTGTCTATCAGTAGATGAATGGATAAACAAAATATGGTATTTACATATGATGGAATATGATTCAACCTTAAAAAGGAAATACTGACAGATGCTACAACATGGATAAACCTTGAAGATCTGCTAAGTGAAAAAAGCCAGTCACAAAAAGACAAATGCTATATGATTTAACTTCTATGAGGTACCTAGAGGAGCAAATTCATAAAGACAGAAAGTAAAAGTGTGGTTGCCAGGGGCTGGGGACAGAGTGGAAAGGGGAGTTATATATTATTTACTGGATATAGAGTTTCAGTTTTTCAAGATGAAAAGAGTTCTGGAGATTGGTTGCACAACAATGTGAATGTACTTAAAACTACTGAACTGTACACCTAAAAATGTTTAAAATAGTAAACTTCATGTTACATGTATTTTACTACAATAAAAATATGTATATACCTTCACAGCAGCATCTAGAGTGATGTTGGTACCTAAAACTGGGTATGGTGATGTATAAAATTAACTATCCTAGCCATGGTGATGTATAAAATTAACTATCACACTATCGTTTTTCCTTTTCTAGAATATCAGATAAATTGAGTCATACAATATATAATCTTCTGTGGGTGCTTCTTTTGCTCAGCATACTGCTTTTGAGATTTATCCATATTGTGGGATATATCAGGAGTTTCTTCGTTTTTACTACTGAGTAGTATTCCACTGAATGGATATACTGTAATCTTCTTAACTGTGTACCAGTTGATGGACATTTGGGTTGTTTTCAGGTTTTTGTTATTATTATTAAGGCTGCTATCAACATTCACCTACAGGTCTTTGTTTCTAGTTCCTTTTGAGCAAATATTTAAATCAGTGCATCATATAGAATGCTTAGAGCTGCAAATCACAGAAAGTTGCCTCAAATCAACTTAAAATATGGAAGTTTATTATCTCATTGATAAAAGTCTACAAGAAGAGTGGCTCTTAGGGTAGTTAATTCAGCTGATCGGCAACATCATCAAAGACCTAGGCTCTCCCTCTCTTTCCTCTATTTTTCTGTGTTTTGGTTTTGTCTTTGAGCTGCCCTCACTCTTGGTCACAAGATAGCTGTGACAGCATCAGACATGATACCCAGATAGAATAATGTCCAGAGGTCATATTTTTTCTGAAGGTCAAGGAATCTTCCCCAGAAGTCCCCCAGTGGACTGTCTCACATTTCATTGGTTTGGGTTGCATCGAATGCCCAGAATTGCATCAAATGATTAAAGCCACTAACAGCAAAGAGAGTGGGACCCCTTTAGTTGGCTTAGAGCATTCAGAACCCAATCCTTTGGGATGAGGCTTGTATAACTTCCCCTAAAGCACATAACTGTGCAGAGGAGCACAGACACCTGAACAAAGTCAGAGTCTGTCAGCAGGAAGAGTAAGTCAGTGTTGGATAGACAGGGTCCACGTCATTAAGTCTGTCCCATGCTACTTACACACTGGTTCTACTGTTCCTACCTAATGCACCCTTCCTGAAATACTTTCACATCTATTACTCTATTTTTACTAAAAGGTTAACAACAACAAAAAGAAGCTCCAATCCCACCCTTTAGAATAGATAACTGAAAATTGTACTCATTCCTCCTTCAAGCCCCGTTTTAAATGATTTCAGTCATTTATTCAACAATAATCTGCTGAACTCTTATTCCGTGGAAGGCTTTGCAAGGCAAATAAGGAAGGATAAAATTAAGATTCCTGCCCTTATCACTTTACAATATAGTTTAGAAAACAAATTAGAAGTGCTGAGTTAAATAGCTGCAGAAGGTATAAACAGTGGCTCTACCTAACTGCAGAGCTGGCACAGACAGGACGATGATTAATAGTTAAATGACAGTAAGTACCGTGGCAGTTCCGAGGAGGACAGCATGCCTGCAGGCTGGAGCAGGCTGAGAAAGCTTGCCAGCAGAGGGGGGATTACAGATGGGTCTTGACAGATAGGATTTACAGAGGCAGACAGGAGCGAGGGCGGGCCCCCAGCTGGAGCATCAGGAACTCTTGGGACAGAGTGGTGGAATAGTATATTTGCTTATATCCAAGATGTACAGCAGACTCTCCAAATAGGTTATTTTCACTCGTTCATTAGATAAATCTTTTTTGTGTGCCTGTTACGTCCCCAGCTCTGTTCTCGGCAGAAAGGATATCTCAGGAAACCAAACAGACACAAATTCCTGTCCTCATAGAGGCTGTATTCAAGTAAAGGAATATAGACAACCGTACAAGAAGAAAAATACGTCTCACATCAAATGTAGTAGAGAAAAATCAGGGAAAGGGAGGGGCAGGATGATGGGGGAAGATATAATTTCAGGGATATGTCTAGACCTGGAGATCTGAACTGGCCTCTCTCACATATGTACCCAGCGATACAGGGCAAGGCGAGATTGCCCTCAAAGGTTTCGAGGCAGATGGTGGTGGCAAGGCTGTGAGTGTGGCAGGGGAGGAAGGGTGGAGGTCTTGCCAAGATCATGCAGGGACAAAGTCTCCTCCTTTATTCCTGCCAGTGGTGAGGGGGAGGCTGGGGGAAGGCTCAGACTTACCCAGAGCTCATGGGACTCCTGGCCTCTTCCTTACTTCTGCCATTGGAGAAGGGCAGTTGGGAGGGATAGCCTTATTTTTTACCAATAGTAGGAGTTAAAGTTGGAAAAATAGACTGAAGCCAGGTTGTGGAGGGCCTTGAAAACCAGTAAGGACCAGGTGGCGTTTTGGTGAGCTAGGGGATGGTTGAATTCTTGTTTGCTTGAATTTCTGTTTGTCAGCATGATGAAGGCAAAGTATAGAACGGACCCTCTCAAGTACCCCTTAAGTCAAGTCTCTCTTAAAGCTTTTGAAGTTCCTGATGTGTTACAAAACAGAAGAAAATCCAAACTAGGTTAGCAAAAACTGTGGTCTATTTAAGTTGTTTAAATTTAATAAATTACTGTTTCATCAGACATTAATGCCATGTGATATAGCTGTGTTTCCTATATTACAAGATTTATTAAAGAATAGTTCAAAATGCCCTGGTAGGTTTGATCACGGGACTCTTATTTCAAGTTATATGACAAGTACCTTCTTTCAGTCCTGTCAGTTTATCTCTGCATCTGTATGTGCAACCTCATCATTTGGGTTTACTAACCCTCTACTTTGGGCTAAACTTCAACTTCATCTGATTTCCCATTTGCTCATTGTTGGGTCTTTTATCCTTCTCTGTCCTCTGCTGTCAGTGTCCTTTTACTTTTATTTGTTTAATGGCTTTTGACCAACCCTGTTACTGATGTGACCCTCATGTTTTGTCTGTATCCCGGTTTCCTGATTCTGGCTCCTTGCCTGGATCCCTCAGCCTGCTGCCATTCACAGCCTGGCATGACAGATGGCCATAGGCTAATGGCAAGGGCACTCCATCAGAGCCTTGCCACTGCAGTCATCTAAGATGTGAGGCACGCAGCAGAGGAGAAACCATGAATAGGTAGCTGGATGCTTTTCTTGGTTTCTATATAGTGCCAAGTTTTGCTGGACTGCTTATTGTCCACCTACATGAATCACTGTAAGTGAGACCTTGGGTAAATGGAATCTCCCTTTAGGTCATATTGCAAAGTAGTTTAATTCAGCGCATGCTTGTTATAGGTCAGTCCTGCACAAAGCTGTGCTGGATACTGAGGGGGATACAAAGATGACATAGCACTGTTACTGCCCTTAAGGAGCTTACACTCCAAGAAGGGAGATGCCCACGTAACTAGCAAATGATAATATAAACTAAGATGGGAAAGTCCTGTGGCAGAGATCCAAACCAAGCTGCCTGAAGCACACGACAAAGCCATTAGCTTGACAACATGAAGGCTTCACTGATGGATTTGGGTTGTACTAGTTGTGATCTGTGTGCCTCTGGGTCTTGCAAACCACACACACAACATCAGTTTCTGCTAATTCTTTTGATCACTTTTTCAGACTCATTATTTCAGGAGTAAAAGGAATGTTTAGATACAATTAGCACAATAAGGAATTTATTCTCTAGATAGGATTCAAAAGTGCATGATACTTATAGAAGAGGAAGTGATGATGAAAAAAAGGGTGAAGAAGAAATGGCTCATTATGGTAAAACCATGGCAAATAATACCTTTCAATGTTTAAGGTCAAACAGTATGTGGAGTATTTTGGTCATAGGTCCAGTGTGTCAACTTCAATAGTCACTTAACCATTTTCAGGTGCAACTTACTCACCTAGAAACAAAAAACAGAACAAAACAAAATAAGTCCTCTACTTATTATATGTGGTCACAATTGATTAGGAAAAACTCTTTAAGGGGCGCCTGGGTAGCTCAGTTGGTTGAGCGCTGGACTCGATTTTGGCTCAGGTCATGATCTCAGTGTCGTGAGATCGAGCTCCTGATGGGGCTCTGCACTGGGCGTGGAGCCTCCTTAGGATTCTCTCTCTCCCTCTCCCTTTACCCCTCCCCCCTGGTTGCTCTCGTGATGTCTCTCTTAAAAAGAAAAAAATAAGAAAAACTCTTTAGGGACGCCTGGGTTGCTCAGTCATTAAGCGTCTGCCTTCGGCTCAGGTCATGATCCCAGAGTGCTGGGATCCAGCCCTGCATCGGGCTCCCTGCTCCGCGGGAAGCCTGCTTCTCCCTCTCCCACTCCCCCTGCTTGTGTTCCCTCTCTCACTGTGTCTCTCTCTGTCAAATAAATAAAATCTTAAAAAAAAAAAAAAAAACTCTTTAAAATGCTTGGAAGTTACAGTAAAAGACTTTTTTCCTTGGAGAAATACACCATATCAGTTCCTTTAAATGTTCTAGCTGATATTCCTAACATTTATTTAAACTGACTGTATTAATATAAAGAACTACTTTATATTTTTGATAAAAACAAACAAGAAATAATGACAATTTTAATCCCCCAGGAAAATATACAGAAAACGGTTTTTTTTTTTTTGTAAGATATAGGTTTTAAACATTAACTGGCTTCTATATTTCCTACCAATATTTGCTCAGAGAAATGTTGTATATACATGAATTTTTGTAGATAGGCTTGTGCATGTGTATAGAAAAAACATCCTGCTTCACATTCTGATCCTCCACGGATATAAATTAAGGTGTGCCGGTCATAGAACTTTATTTTTCTAAAACTGTAGTTTCTATTCCAACCTTCTATTTTTTTGAGATGGTGCAAATTTAATTTTATCAATCTGGAGGTTCTTCTTATATCCCCCAGAGTCATGACTAAGGTCTGGGGGTCCCAACTCTGTCAAGATATTAGAAAGTTTGTCTAGTACTCAATGATATCTGTCCATCTATATAGGTATCAGAAAAGATACCCTTTATTCCTATCCTTAATTACCCTAAGGAAAAAACTCAATTTACAGCTTAAATGATCCCAGTGCATTAATAATGTATTCACTCTTTTATGTATTTCATTAAGTATTCCTCCAAAAGTTCTGTACATATGTGATATCTTCGTGAAACAAAATGAAACTGTGGTAAATACAATCTGAGTTTCAAATTATTTTTAGATATACCTGATGGAGACATTTAAAATCCTTTTTGGAAGTAGGTATGGATATAAATAAATAAAAATTGCTTTATGATTGATGAATTTGTAAACTTAATTATTTATAATCTTATTTTCTCCAGAATGGATTTCGGGAAGCTAACAGGAATGAATGCAGTAATGTATCATGATAAAATAAAGAGATAAGAATAAATCATACAGTAAGTTTATGGAAAATTGCTAGAACTGGATTGCAAATTTAATCTGAGTTTTTGAGAGGCCAAAGCAAAGAGGAGATCACAGTTTATGGAAGGATTCATGTATCAGCACAATACTCTTCAAGAGTTGCCCTAATGCCAGGGTCTCAGAGAAGGGGTCTCTGGTAGGTCTTCATGCATGGGACCTTATGATGTCATAGGCAGTGTCCTCAAGGCCATCCTTAAAACTAGTCAAATACTGTCAGGGGCAGTTCATGAGCAGTTACTGCATAAGGTACCAAAGCAATGTTGCTTAAGTACTGACTTCTCTGCTGGTGTGACTTCAAGGGAACAGTATTTGAAATATCCAGAGGGATAGAATTGAAGTTGGCATTTGGCTCAACTGAACACTTTCGTCTGTGATTGAATGAAGGCAGAGGTTATACATCCAACGAAAACATACTCAGGCATAGTTTTGGTGTTTCGAGGTTCCTCTCCCTCATTAGTTGAAACCCAGTTGTTGACACACTTAGTTTCAAGTGAAAAACATTGACTATGTGACCTTAGAGTTCAGAGCAGAGCAGTTTTGGGGCCCAGAACAAGCAGAAGGGAGAGCAGACTCGTCACCTGTGTGATTTGTGATGTGGCTTTCAGACAGCGCTATTATCAGCAGGTGCCATCTGGTTGCTGCCTGTTTTTGTTATTTTTGCAGCTAGGTGCCGAGCTCACTTGTTTCTGAGCTACTGAAAGGGGTGTATACAGTAAACATGTAAATGTCACATATTTTAAAAGGAGCAAATTTAAAAATATTATTATTCTTTGCTTCCTATACATTTTGGTGGTCCAAGACAAAGGCCTACGTGCTGTAGTACACTGGGGTCACATTCCAAAGTAAGTTCATTAGGGCTTTAGGAATGTCTCCTGCTTCAGATCCAATCTCTTGTAACCAGACACACTGGTACCTCAGGAATCTGAGAAACAAAGTCTTTGCTGGTATCATGATCCTGATGAATTAATTGCAAACATTTATTTACTTGTCTGACTCTGCATTATTTTGCAAACTCCCTGTGAACAGGAACTATTTATTTGACTTAGATATATTTGTAAAAATGTTTACTTTAATATATTTTAGAGGTTTTTGTAAATACAAGAACATTCAGAGAATAACTCTTTACCGTATATCCACCAATCAGCATTAACAAAGGGTCATACTTTCTTAGTCCTTTGTTGGCAAGGCAGAATGTTGAGGTATAATTTGTATACAATAAGGTGCACAGATCTTCAGTGTGCACTGTGAAAGATTTTGAAAATTGTACATACACATTTAACAACCACCCAAAGCAAGATATATGACAGTCTCAGGAATCCAGAAAGTTCCCTGAAGCCACTCTTCCATCCATAGCCTGTCACAAAAGGGCAAACTTTCTGATTTTCTTTCTGATTTTCTAACAGCTCAGATTAATTTGCCTGTTTTTGGACATCGTATAAATTAAATCACACAGTATACACTCCTTTGTGTCTGGCTTATTTCACTCAGCATAATGTTTTCTAAATTCACTTGTGCTGGTACATATTACATTAATTTATTTATTTTCATTGATGAATTGTATTTCATTTTATTTGTTCATTCCCCCTACTGATGTGTGATATTCAGGTCATTTCCAGTTAAGGCTCTTGTGAGGATTCTTGTAAAAATCTTCTTGTGAACATAGGTTTTCTTTTCTTTTCTTTTTTTTTTTTTTTGGAGGGGGTAATAATTTAGGAGTGGAATGCTGAGTCAGAGGGTAGGTGTATGTTTAACTTGACAAGAAAATGCCAAATTGCTTTCGAAAGTGGCTGTAGCATTTTACACTCCCACCAGCAATGTGCAGGAGTTCTGCCTGATTCACATTCTCAAGAGTAGGTGTTGTCAGTCTTTTCAATTTTAGTCATTCTAGTGGCTTTATTTTGCATTTTCCTGACAATAAAGATGTTGAATACCTTTTCATGTGCTTATTGGACATTTGTGTATCTCTTCTCTTGAAGTGTCTGTTCAAGTCTTCTGCACCTTTCTGATTTTTCCTTTTGTTTGGTTGTTTTTTTATTCCTTTGTTGTAGGAGTTCTTTATATTCTGGATACAGAATGTCAGATATGTATTGCAAATATGTTTTCCCCATCTGTGGCTTCCCTTTTCATTTTTTGCCTCTCATAATTTGTAAAGATATTCTCCAGTGTTTTCTTTTAGAAACTTTAAAGTTTTAGCTTTTCTTGTAGGTCTAAAATTCATTTTGAATTAATTTTTGTGTGTGGTATCAGAGAAGATGGGTCTCTTTTTTTTCTCTATCTCACATAGATATCTAGTTACCGTAGAGCCATTTATTGAGAAGTTTTTCTTTCCCCATTATGGTGCTTTTGTGCCTTTTTTGAAAACCAGTGGACTGTGTAAGTGTGGTCTCCTTCTGAATTCTCTATTCTGTTTCACTGATCTACTTATCTGTCCTTATGCCAGTGCCACTCTGTCTTGATTCCTGTAGCTTTTGATCAAGTCTGAGGTTACCTAGTCTAAGTCCTCCAGCTTCGTTTTTCTTTTTTAAGATTGTTTTGGCAATTGAGGAACATTTTATTCCCAAGAAAATTTTAGTATTGGCTTGTAAAGTTCTCTAAAGTCCTCTACTCTAAGGAATTATGATTAGGATTGCATTGAATATATACATTAACTTAGGGAGAATTGACATCTTAATTATATTGGCTCTTCTAATCTACTACCATGGTATATCTCTTCATTTATTTAAATCTTTTAAAGCTTTTCACAACAATTTTTTTTGTCATTGTCAGTGTAGATTGATACTATTGTAGATACTATTTCTCATACTATTGTAGATGGAATTGGTATTTAAATATACCTCATAGTCAGGAAGTAATAAAATTCTAATTGGGTGATGAATTCTGAAAAAAGGAATTTAGTGCAAAATTATCCAAATAAGTGAATTGCAAGTAAATTCAGAAGTGACTAGTTATTAGAAGTTCCAGACTAATTTGCAGCGATGCAACGATGTGGATGGAACTAGAGGGTATTATGCTAAGCGGAATAAGTCAATCAGCGAAAGACAAGTATCATATGATCTCACTGATATGAGGAATTTGGGAAACAAGACAGAGGATCATAGGGAAGGGAGGAAAAAAATGAAACAAGATGAAACCAGAGAGGGAGACAAACCATAAGAGACTCTTAATCTCAGGAAACAAACTGAGGGTTGCTGGAATGGAGGGGGGTGGGAGGGATGGGGTAACTGGGTGATGGACACTGGGGAGGGTATGTGCTATGGTGAGCGCTGTGACTTGTATAAGACAGATGAATCATAGACCTGTACCTCTGAAACAAATAATACATTATATGTTTAGAAAAAAAAAGATAGTAGGAAGGGGAAAATGAAGGGGGAGAAGTCAGAGGGGGAGATGAACCATGAGAGACTATGGACTCTGAGAAACAAACAGGGTTTTAGAGGGGAGGGAAGTGGGGGGCACGGGTTAGCCTGGTGATGGGTATTAAGGAGGGCACGTATTGCATGGAGCACTGGGTGTTATACGCAAACAATGAATCATGGAACACTGCATCAAAAACTAATGATGTAATGTATGGTGACTAACATAATAAAATTAAATAAAAAAGTCAGAGAATGACAAATACCATATGATTTCACTCATATATAGAATTTAAGAAACAAAACAAATAAACATAGGGGGAAGAAAAAATAGGAAAACATTGAAGCCGACTTTTAACTATAGAGAACAAACTGAAGGTTACCAGAGGGGAGGTGGGCGGGGTGATTGGTTAAATGGGTGATGGGGATTAAGCAGGGCACTTGTGATGAGCACAGGGTGTTGTATGGAAATGTTGAATCACTAAATTATACACCTGAAACTAAATTTATACTGTATGTTAACTAACTGGAATTTAAATAAAAACTTGAAAAGAAAAAAAAAAGAAGTTCCAGGCTATTTCTAAGGGTACCTTGACATTGCCTAATTGTGGAGATTTAAAAGTCCTATAAATTACAAGTCATTGAGATAATGGTTTTATTTGGTTCATTAAAACTTTAAGTCG
This sequence comes from Mirounga leonina, assembly GCF_011800145.1. Classification (NCBI taxonomy): domain Eukaryota; kingdom Metazoa; phylum Chordata; class Mammalia; order Carnivora; family Phocidae; genus Mirounga; species Mirounga leonina. Next base: position 73,620,644 of record NW_023270807.1, read on the forward strand.
ATATGAAAATTTTGATCATTGCAGCAGATGCTCCCTCATATCACAGTAATTATGAGGAAGGCCTTTTCATTCCCATACAAAAAATTACAAAATATGTTTTTTTGCATACAACTTGTAATTATAATTCTACCTTGAAATTTATAATTGATTTAATTAATCGATTAATGTATGAGGTGATATTTTCTCTAAGTTAATTTAGATTTATTATAGAAACAATAAAATCATCATATAATAAATTGAAATTGTTTTACCAATATGTAATTCATAAAACAGAAATCTCCTTGATGAGAAGGAAATACTGATAAATTACAGAAAGCTCATTAATTTTATTTAATTTATAAGTCTATCCAGTTATCTATCACAGTTAATATTTACAATAAAATTAATATTAGTATAAACGTACCAAGATTCAACCTTTAGATACAATTAATTCTATTTTGTAAAAATTAGTGAGTGACAATGAAAAATTTGTAACAAGGAAAAAACTCATTCTACATCCTTTTTCTTTTTTTTTTTTTTTCAAATTTCTATTTAAATTCTAGTTAGTTTACATAGTGCAATATTGGTTTCAGGAGTAGAATTCAGTGATTCATCATTTACATACAACACCTGGTGCACTTCACAAGTGCCCTCCTTAATATCCATTGTCCATTTAGCCCATCCCCCACCCATCTCCCTCCATCCTGAGTTTATTCTCTGTTTTTAAGAGTGTTTTATGAGTAATATTCCTGTGTGTGTGTGTGTGTGTATATGATATATATTAAATATATACAGTAATATTCCTGTATGTATACACACACCACATCTTTATCCATTCACCAGTTGATGGACATTTGGGCTCATTCCTTAATTTGGCTATTGTTGATAATGCTGTTATAAACATCAGGGTACATGTACCCCTTTGAAACTGTATTTTTATATTCTTTGGGTAGATACCTAGTAGCACAATTTCTGGATCATAGGGAAGTTCCATTTTTAACTTTTTAAAAATTAATTAATTAACATATAATGTATTATGTGTTTCAAGGGTACAGGTCTGTGATCCATCAGTCTTATATAATACCCAGTCGTATATGATGTTCATTACAACACATACCCTCCCCAATGTCCATCACCCAGTTACCCCATCCCTCCATCCCTCTCCCCTCCAACAACCCTCAGTTTGTTTCCCAGGATTAAGAGTCTCTTATGGTTTGTCTCCCTCTCTGGTTTCATCTTGTTTCATTTTTTCCCTCTCTTCCCCTATGATCTTCTGCCTTGTTTCTTAAATTCCACATATCAGTGAGATCATATGATAATTATCTTTCTCTGATTGACTCATTTCACTTAGCATACTACCCTCTAGTTCCATTCACATCATTGCAAATGGCGAGATTCATTTTTTTTGATGGCAGCATAATATTCCATTGTATATATAGACACACCACATCTTCTTTATCTATTCATCTGTTGATGGACATCTAGGCTCTTTCCATAGTTTGGCTCTTGTGGACATTGCTGTTGTAAATGTTGGGGTGCAGGTGCCCCTTCAGATTACTACATTTGTATCTTTGCAGTAAATACCCAGTAGTGCAATTGCTGGGTCATAGGGTAGCTCTATTTTCAATTTTTTGCGGAACCTCCATACTGTTTCCCAGAATGGCTGCACCAACTTGCATTCCCACCAATAGTGTAGGAAGGTTCCCCTTTCTCCACATCCTCACCAACATCTGTCGTTTCCTGACTTGTTAATTTTAGCCATTCTTACTGGTGTGAGGTTGTATCTCATTGTGGTTTTGATTTGTATTTCCCTGATGCCAAGCGATGTTGAGCACTTTTTCATGTGTCTGTTGGCCATTTGGATGTCTTCTTTGCAGAAATGTCTGTTCATGTCTTTTTCCCATTTCTTGATTGGATTATTTATTCTTTGGGTGTTGAGTTTGATAAGTTCTTTATAGATTTCGAATACTAGCCCTTTATCTGATATGTCATTTGCAAATATCTTCTCCCATTCTGTCGGTTGTCTTTTGGTTTTGTTTCCTTTGCTGTGCAAAAGCTTTTTATCTTGATGAAGTCTCAATAGGTCATTTTTATTTTTGTTTCCCGTGCCTTTGGAGACCTGTCTAGCAAGAAGTTGCTGCGGCTGAGGTCAAAGAGATTGCTGCCTTTGTTCTCAGGATTTTGATGGTTTCCTGTCTAACATTTAGGTCTTCCATATATTTTGAGTCTATTTTTGTGTGTAGTGTAAGGAAATGGTCCAGTTTCATTCTTTTGCATGTTGCTGTCCAGTTTTCCCAATACCATTGTTGAAGAGACTGTCTTTTTTCCACTGGATATTCTTTCCTGCTTTGTCAAAGATTAGTTGACCGTAGAGTTGAGGGTTCATTTCTGGGTTCTCTGTTGTGTTCCATTGATCTATGTGTCTGTTTTTGACACATAATTACAGCTTTGTAATAGAGCTTGAAGTCTGGAATTGTGATGCCACCAGCTTTGCTTTTCTTTTTCAACATTCCTCTGGCTATTCGGGGTCTTTTCTTGTTCCATACAAATTTTAGGATTATTTGTTCCAGCTCTATGAAAAAAGTTGATGGTATTTTGGTAGAGATTGCATTGAATGTGTAGATTGCTCTAGGTAGCCTAGACTTTTTTTTTTTTTTTAAAGATTTTATTTATTTATTTGACAGAGAGAGACACAGCGAGAGAGGGAACACAAGCAGGGAGAGTGAGAGAGGGAGAAGCAGGCTTCCCTCAGAGCAGGGAGCCTGATGCGGGGCTTGATCCCAGGACCCTGGGATCATGACCTGAGCCGAAGGCAGATGCTTAACGACTGAGCCACCCAGGCGCCCCGGTAGCCTAGACATTTTAACAATGTTTGTTCTTCCAATCCATGAGCATAGAACATTTTCCATTTCTTTGTGTCTTCCTCAATTTCTTTCATGAGTATTCTATAGTTTTCTGAGTACAGATCCTTTGCCTCTTTGGTTAGGTTTATTCCTAGGTTCTATTTTCAGCTTTTTGAGGAAACTCCATACTGTTCTCCAGAGTGGCTTTGCATTCACCGGTTTGCATTCCCACCAATAGTGCAAGAGGGTTCCCCTTTCTCCACATCCTTGCCAATACCTGTTGTTTCTTGTGTTGTTAATTTTAGCCATTTTGACAGGTGTGAGGTGGTATCTCTTCATGGTTTTGATGTGTATTTCCCTGATGATGAGTGATGTTCAGCATCTTCTCATATGTCTGTTAGCCTTCTGGATGTCTTCTTTGGAAAAGTGTCTATTCATGTCTTCTGACTACTTCTTAACTGGATTATGTGTTTTTAGGGTGTTGATCTTGATAAGTTCTTTATAGATTTTGGATACTAACCCTTTACCAGACATGTCGTTTGTAAATATCTTCTCCCATTCTGTAGGCTAGCTTTTAGTTTTGTTGATCGTTTCCTTCAGAAGCTTTTTATCTTGATGAAGTCCCAATAGGTCATTTTTGCTTTTGTTTCCCTTGCCTCTGGTGTCTTGTGAGAAGTTGCTATGGCTGAGGTCAGAGAGGTTGGTGCCTGTGTTCTCATCTAGGATTTTGATGGTTTCCTGTCTCACATTTAGGTCTTTCATCCATTTTGAATTTACTTTTGTGTATGGTGTAAGAAAGTGGTCCAGTTTCATTCTTTTGCATGTTGCTGTCCAGTTTTCCCAATACCATTTGTTGAAGAGACCGTCTTTTTTCTGTTGGATTATCTTTCCTGCTTTGTTGAAGATTAGTTGACCTTATAGTTGTGGGTCCATGTCTGGGTTTTCTATTCTGTTCCATTGTTCTGTGTGTCTGTTTCTTTGCCAGGACCATACTGTCTTGATGATTACAGCTTTGTAATATAGCTTGAAGTCTGGAATTGTGATGCCTCCTGTTTTGTTTTTCCTTTTCAGAATTGCTTTGGCTATTCAGGGTCTTTTGTGGTTCCATACAAATTTTAGTATTGTTTTTTTCTAGCTCTTTGAAAAATGCTGGTGGTATTTTGATAGGGGTTGCATTAAATATTTAGATTGCTTTGGATAGTATAGACATTTTAACAATGTTTGTTCTTTCAATCCAGGAGCATGGAATGCTTTTCCATTTCTTTGTGTCCTTTTCCATTTCTTTCATAAGTGTTCTATAGTTTTCAAAGTACAGATCTTCTACCTCTTTGGTTAGGTTTATTCCTAGATATCTTATTGTTTTAGCTATCATATGCCTTGACCATGATGTGTTTTGTTGAATTTAGTGGGAGTCCTCTGTGCTTCCTAGATTTTGATGTCTGTGTCCTTCTCCAGGTTAGGGAAGTTTTCAGCTATAATTTGCTCAAATAAACCTTCTGCCCCTTTTTCTCTCTTCATCTTCTGGGACTCCTGTGATATGAATGTTATTCCATTTTAATAAGTCGCTGAGTTCCCTAAGTCTACCTTTGTGATCCATTACCATTGTTTCCCTTTTCTTTTCAGCTTCATTATTTTCCATTTTATCAACTGTATCATTGATTCATCCCTCTGTTTCATCCATCCTCATAGTTATGGTATCCATTTGGGATTGCATCTCAGTTATAGCATTTTTCATTTTGACCTGACTAGATTTTAGTTCTTTTATCTTTGCAGTAAGGGATTCTATAGTGTCTTCTATACTTTTTCCAAGCCCAGCTAATATCCTTATAATTGTTTTAAATTCTAGTTCAGACATCTTATATCTGTATTGATTAAATCCCAGGCTGTCATTTCTTCCTGTTCTTTCTTTTGGGATGAATTCCTACATCTTGTTATTTTGGAGGAAAAAAGAAAAAAAAGGTAAAATAAAATAAAAATAAAAATAAATTAAAAATAAATTAAGGAAGCTAGATCCTAGGTGTGTTTTAGTTTGTTTGTTATAAGAAGCTTTCATGGGTCTTTTTTTTCTGTTTGTAGGCATGCAGCTTTGTTCTCTAAGACTTTTGATCAATTTCATTGGTGTTCAGAATGACTTGATATTTATCTAGTGTTTTTCTTTTTTTTTCTTAAGATTTTATTTATTTATTTGAGAGAGAGGATGAGAGGAGAGAGAGAGCACATGAGAGGGGGGAGGGTCAGAGGGAGAAGCAGACTCCCTGCCGAGCAGGGAGCCCGATGCGGGACTCGATCCCGGGACTCCAGGATCATGACCTGAGCCGAAGGCAGTCGCTTAACCGACTGAGCCACCCAGGTGCCCTATCTAGTGTTTTTCAATGGAGGAGGCAAACTTAGGGTCACCCTACTCCTCTGCCATCTTAACCCTTCCCTCACTCATTCTACATCTTAATATTTACTATTAATGTTCAGTTTTCAATATCTATTGCTGACCTTAACTGTGTGAGGATCTGTTGCACCTACATATAAAACACATAGCCTCTAGATAACGGTTTTCATCATTGCTGTTATATTAAAATTATCTGTGGTACTTCTAAATATCTGGATGTTCTTCCCTGTGTGACTTATGATACTTGTCCATATCAGTCTCTCCCCATCCTTGTCACTGTCACCAGCTGTATTAGTGTGCTATTGCTGCATAACAAATTACCATTAACTTAGTGCTTAAAGTGACACCCATATATTAACTCACAATTCTGTAGGTCAGTCCAGATAAATTTGATTGGGTTCTCTGTTAGGGTCTCACGAGACCAAAATAAAAATGTGATTGGCTGGGCTGGGCTCTTTTTTAGTCTCTGGGGAAAAGATATGCTTCCAGATTCATTCTTATCTTTAGCAGAATTCAGTTCTTTGTGGTTGTAGAACCAAGGCCCTCTTCCCACGCTGGCTTTTGGAAGGGAGTTGATCTCACCTCTTGAGAGGCTTTTCTCAGGTCCTTTCCTTGTGGCTCTCTCCTTCTTCAAGCCAACAATGGAGAGTTTCTCATGTACTGAGTCCCCTTTATGCTGACTTTTCCTTCTGCAACTGGCTGGAGAAAACTCTGTTTTTCCAGGGCTCATGTATAGCTTTGGCTTCTCTGGCTAATCTCCCTAGTTTAAGGCCAATTGATTCATACACTTAAATACATCTGCAAATCCTTTATATTGTGTAATGCAACACAATCACAGGGGTAACAACAGGGAGTGGAGATCATGAAGCCATCCTAGAATTCTACCTACACCCCCTGCACCAACCTCCAGGCCATGTCTCCCTACCTACTGACCACTTGAGCATCAGTCTCTTTATCTTCCTCTCTATCATACTCTGTTGTTTTTTGGTTTGTTTTTGTTTTTATTTTTTGTTTTTCTTTACTAGGCTCCATGTGAGACTTGAACTCTTGACCCTGAGATTGAGACCTCAGCTGAAATCAACAGTCAGATGCTTAACTGACTGAGCCATCAGGTGCCCCTCTCTATCATACTCCTAAATTCACATGGGTGCTCAGCATTTGTAAAGAGACCCTTGTTACACATTTACCCTTAAGATCCTTAACTCTGTGCAAATGGTATTCAGCCCCAGACCTTATCATTATCATTCAGAAATATATGTATGAAATCTGAAACCTGTTCTCCACTCTTGGACAGCATTCCTCTAATGTTTTTAATATATCCCATATTGATTTTACCATTAGACATAGTGGGAAAGAAAGGGGAGGAAGCTAGCAATGGGCAGGGCCAAGGATGTGGGGACTGACTTTGTAAGAGGGTTCAGGGTTTCGGTCAGCAGAGAAATAGTAGGTCATTCACAATGATCAAGGAGGCAGGGCTTGGTGGTGATATCAACCCTTACTGAATGGTTAGGGCTGGAGTTTTTAGCTTTTGTGATACTGAAATCAGTGAGGTGGTCATGTTTTGGCACCAAAAGTCAGTCTGGATTTAGGCTGGATCCCAAGCCAGCAGGTGATAGCATACCAACGTGGTCCCTATGTTGGGTGAAAGACGGCTGTAAGGGATTAGGTACGCTGTTAGCATTGCAGGCAATCATTTGGCATCAGGCAGAACTCTAATCTCTGTTGGAAATCTCAGGAACCAGGAACTGGGACATAGAACTGGGCGATTGTGGAGGATTTGGGGGAAGACCTTGGCTGAGGCCAATATAGAAGGCTAGGCTTTAGATAGCAAGATTATTTTAGATGCCACATGCTAGAGAGGTGATGCTTCTAATTGTTTTGTGGGCTGAACTGGAACTACATCAGTGTAGGCTAAACTTCCAGTTCCTGCAAGGGAATGGATGGAGCTGGGAAAGCAGGATCATCTTCTGGCTTTCTTGGTCTTACCAAACCTCTCACTCTGTAGTCACTTGCCCAGTCTTTTCCCCGTGTGGGAACTAGAGAAGAGTTTCCTCTTCCAGTTGATCCCATAGGGACTCAGTAGGGTGTGAGGTCCTGAGGCACTGTATTCCATGGTCTCACAAGCAGGAGATCAGCAAGAGGGTGACATGTCAGGTCCTGGATGGATGGTGCTAAAGTCAAAACACAGTGAATCCAAACCCAGGTGCCCATCAAGAGGAGCCAGCAGAGCAGCAGTAACAAGGATACAGGGTAAAGGGAAGAGGCTTAAGGATCAGGACAGTTAGGGCAGCAGGGGAATGGGCAGCAGACTGGATGAAATGTAGTCCTCTTCCCTCCTCCCTCCCTCCCGTCCCCGCTCTCTTCCTTCTTTTCTTCTTTTTAACATTCTCGGCACATTTTGACCTGAACCAATCAGAATGGGTGGGCACTAGTCTACTCTGGTCTAAAGCAGTTTGCGTATATGTAACTTTTATATCACTGTGTCCTCTAATACTTAGAACAGTTTTTTTTGTGGGGGGGGGGATTATTGAATAATAACATTAATTTAAATAAAAAAGAAATGTAATAAAAGAGGGAAAAAAAGATCTTGTTCACAACTAGGGCAGAAACATTAGCTAAGCCTTGTATGGCTAGAATTTTACTAATATCTTATTGAAAAATGAGTCGCAGCTCACAGTAGACCCAAGGTGTAATGACTGTGGGTGTTATGTGTATTTTGCTTTGTGAAGTTATTGAGTTAACCATTGTCAATGTATATGGTTTGTTCTCTCGCAAGGCTGAAATTCCTTTCAGCCTATCCTGTTCTTGTTCTTACAGAGTGTCAAAGTCTCCTCAATATTGTTACCGAGTAGTATTTGAACAGCATGTGCTCCATTGATTGTTTTAGGGGCTTTGCTGATGTCCAGATCAGTACAACCCCTTCCTTTAAGGATGAGACTCTGGTGGTGCCCATGAAGAGTCATAGGAGTACTCTATGCCCTTCAGAACACAATGAATGAAGTGTGGTTACATCACAATAATATCTTGTCATGCCATGTCCTATGGGACACACAGTGTTCCAGTAAGGGTCTTAGAAGGTTTGCAGAGCTGCCTAGGTTGGGCAGGTCGATAAAAGTTCATTAAGAGCTTTACTGTTTTCTCTAAGCAAGAATATTGGAAAACGCAGAGACCCCCAGGTGGCTCTGGACCTGCAGCATCAGTGCCCTGTTCCTGCTGGAAGTTTGCTTCAAGATCACTCCTGAATCTCACTGGGCCAGAGCAGGTGGGCGGATGTGAGAGTACAGTCTCCAGTCTTGCCTGGCACTCAGCAGCGTTGTCAGAAACATTTGTGTATCATCAATCCCCTCATCATTTCTGAGAGACTGATGCATTTCCGTAAAAAGCCTGATTTACATGGTGTGACTACAGATTTAAAAGATGGATTTTGTCCTGGCTTGTTGAAATCATTCTTTAGAGGCAATGTTTGAAACAAAATTTATCAAATGGTCTGTGGTCTACTTACTCCCAGATATCAATCTCTGCCTACCAGTGCTGGGAGTCTCTTTTCCTCCTGAAAAAATTCCATTCTTATGAATTTAGTCCATTCATGTGGAGTCAACCTTATAGGACTATTATTGCCTTCTCTTTTTTGAGGCAATAGAATAAAAAAAGAAAAGGCATTGGCAACCAGTTGTGTGGCCCGGTTCATAGAAAGACAAATGATCTTTTCTTACTCTTTAAAAATATACAAAGCTCTACTAAAATAGAACTTTTTTATATATTACAGGTTGCAGTTATAAACTTAGGAGTTAATGGGGTTTCTACTTTCTCATGATGAAAGCTTCCCATGTTAACACCACCTATTGCATAATGTCTTGGCATGATGTGCAGAATTTTCTTTGTTATATAGTTAGTGAATGGCAACTTTTCCCTCGTGAGTTCCAATTTTTAGGCAAAGATAACTCCATGAATTCTTTTTTTTTTAAAGATTTTATTTATTTGAGAGAGAGAAAGAGAGAGAGCACATGAGAGGGGGGAGGACCAGAGGGAGGAGCAAACTCCCCGCCGAGCAGGGAGCCCGATGCGGGACTCGATCCCGGGACTCCAGGATCATGACCTGAGCCGAAGGCAGTCGCTTAACCGACTGAGCCACCCAGGCGCCCCAACTCCATGAATTCTAAGAACAAGAGCTTGTGTTCTCCTTAGAAATAGTAAGCAAGGCAGTAAAAGAGATACTATTTTTGGATTGCTTGTTAATCTTCTGTTTTATTATATGCCACACATATATTATTCAGAAAACTTCCCTGAAACATGAACATGAATAAACATTGTAATTCTTTACCATCAACCTTAATATTTCTAGAAAAGTGTATGGTTAAAAAAAGAGGTTTGGCAGAAAGTTCTTTTGCCTTTATTCTCAATCTTCTTGGCTCCTCACCCAACTTCTACAAATCTATAATGCCATCTTCATCCAAACCCCGTTGAAACGGAAGATGGAAGAAATGTGTGGGACTGAAGAGTCTCATACTTTTGGAGATTCCCAAAGCTTCCATACTGGGGGAGGGGAGTGGGTGCTGAGGAATAGAAATGTGTCTCTAACATAGGAATTGATTTGAATTATGGATGTGGGGCAAAGGGGACTCCTCAAATCCTTTCCTCTTGCAGTCTTCTTCCTATGGAGAATGGGTTCTCCTCCCACCTTATGATGCAAATTATTCCCATCATCCCTGGAGTTGTGGTCTTTCCACTTTACTACTTAGGGGTTGTTTATTGACTGGTAGGGCAAATTATTTTCAAGTAAAGTGCTCCAGATCTCCACTTTGATTTGTGATTAGGGGAAAGATCAAGGGGCTACTAGATTTCCATTAGAATTTGAAGTGTTTTAAGTAGGGAAATGAGTGTTTTTTAGTTTTTAAAATGTTCAGATTTATGTTGCAAATTAGGATAGACTTAGGGAAATATTGGTATGTTAACTTAGAAAAGCATAGGATATAGTTTTCAACGTCTTTTGTGTAGAACATTAGATCCATGAGATCCAGGAATTGTAGAACAATAAACTCCTATTTTCCCTTTAAAAATATGGGAGGCATACTTCACTCTGCTTGTTAAATAGAGTAAATGGAAGGAGAAAACATTGAGAATATTATAAAGTCTTATGTTTCTGATTTAGGCTACTATTTAGAGTGCTGATTGTCATTCACATTTTATGCATATGAAACAATATGAATTTTATAAAATTACTAAGTTTATGAGAGGATTAAGCAGGTTTTACTTTTATAGTCATTACGTGTTCAAATGCATTTGCATCAAATGGGAGATATAATTTCTCTTTGTAATTGAAATTTAAATCCCAGCATAAATACGGTGCTTAGAAAACTATTTTATGGGCCTTCCTTTTATAAGGATCCTGCATGGAAAGAGGATTACACAGCTGGAGATTGTTTAGAGACAATTAAACTTATTGGCTTTTCAGCTAGTGATAAAAGCATGGCTCTGAGACTCTCCGCATCTTGAAATTGTTACCCAGGTGAATTTCCTTTACAACACTAAGCTCTTTAGTATTCTTAAAAAATTATTTAGCACCAGAGACTTAAGGGGATGATCTGTTGGAGTGTAAGCACATGATGAATGGAAAGCAAACATTTGTCTTTAACATGATTCATGCAGGGTGAACCTGAGACCCCAGCCATCTTTTTAAGACAATTACTCACTTCTTTTCCTGAGGAAATTGATGTGTACTGTTAGTTTGAGCACTCTCTGCCTTCTGTTTCTAGTGCCTCTGAAATAGTACCCCGCTCCCTTTAGATTTTAACATCTACATCCTTTTATTCTCTCCTCCAGACTAGGAAAGAGACTGCCTGATCCAACAACCCTGATAAGTAAGTGATTTAGAAATAGTGCTGATAGGGACAAGGATTTTATGGATGACTCTTATTAATGAGGAACTTTCAGAATCCATTGGTAATATATATATGTATATGTATATGTGTGTATATATATATTTTACCAGTATTTCTTTCTAGTGATTTACAAATCAGATCATGTAGGGGATGCTTACTTTATGAATAAGTGTGTCAGTTTTTCACAAAAACCCTAGAGGATATAAACTTCTATAGTTAAACACTTTCACTTGGCAACTGGCTTAATTCACCTTTTAGCCAAACCCCAAGTCGCCACAGCACTCAGATATGAATAGATAATCTGAAGACATCAGTGTTTTGAGATTCTTTATTGATGTAACTAGTCAGAAATTTGACTTGACTTACTCTCATTAGTGTGAGTATGGGTATCACATGGGTAAGGATGAATCTGTTACAGAAGTTTGATTTCCGAACTGAGCTTTTTACCCTTATTTGACTTAAATCTCTCCCATTTAAATGTGACAGAATTTATTTCTTGATACATAGCAAAGGCAGGCTGAATATTAAATTAATTTAATTTGTCCTAATACACGTACTATGTGTCTATTAACTTCGGGGGGAACATATTGAACTTGTCTTCGGTTTGCTATTTCATGCTGGGACGTGAGATGGTGTCACTGATGCTTCCATCTCTATTCTTTGCTTCTGCTTGACACGGTTTTATTCTTTTTGACAGACATTCAGTGGTAAAAAGTGTAATTATTAATTTCCCACTTGACATTGTGAACATTTCAGTGCTAAGTTAGCAGGTAAAAATGTCATTTCTATTAGATGTACCCACAGAACTTCAAAGGGCTCCCTGCAATCGGTTCTTGAGTTGGAAAGAAGACTGTGACATGCAGATCCAGTAAAATTAACTTTGTTAACAGTACTTGACCTTTCTATAAAATACTCAATTTTGTCAGATACTTTCCTCATGATGATAGTTTGAAAAAAAAATTAACATTCATCATCTTATATTGCTTGTGTTAGATGGAAGGAGATTATTTTAGCAACAGACCTGCATTGGTCTCTCCTATATTGAGCAAATGCTACTCCCTGGGGCTATAATAACTGCCAAGCTGTAGTAGGTACGGGAAAGTATCAACCTGCTTTACTGAACTGATATATGGTGAGAGACAATTGCTTCTTACAAAGGCACTGCTGGTTAATTGGCCTCAGGAGTTATGCCTCAGTCATATTAACTTGAGTGTTACTGCAGCGGTGAAGAGCACTGGGCGCAAAGGTATGGGGAAGGAGCGCAGCTTTCTGGCCGTGGTGAATCTCATAGCTCCGCCCAGTGGAAACATTATACTTGCTGCGTTAAAAAATTCCTGCGGCCACAAAAGTATTAGAAGCAGGGGGAATTAATTTTTATAATGTACTTTGACTCAGTATATCCAGAATATTTCCAGGGCTCAATAGCCACCTGTGGCAACTGGCTTCTGTATCAGCCAGAACGGCTCTCGGTACTCTGCATCTTCAAGGTATTTGAGTTCCTGACTGTGCAAAGCTTGCTTTCTAACCCAGATGTTATGTCTGTGGAAGAAATCCTGAAATACCAGTTAGGTACTGTAACTATCATCTTTGGCCTTTCATGGATAGTTTTAACTCTTTAGTTTTGTAACGCCTATGATCCAAATGGAAAAGAAAGTGATTTCTCTGAATCAGATTGGTGTGGTGGACAGAGTCTTGGGACAGGTGTTCAGACAGCTCTGGTTTGTGAAGGCCATTTACTAGTGACAGGGACAATTCAGGCTATCCTCACTGAGATTTAATTTCCTTATTTAGAAAATAGAAATAATATACTCTGTGTACCATTTTTCCATGTGTAAATAGGCATGGGAAAGCACTTTAAAAAGTAACTGTAAATGGGGCACCTGGGTGGCTGAGTTGGTTAAGAGTCTGCCTTCCGCTCAGGTCGTGATCCCAGGGTCCTGGGATCAAGCCTCTGGGATAGAGCCCTGCATCAAGCTCCTTGCTCAGCAGGGAGCCTGCTTGTCCCCCTCCCTCTGCCTGCCGCTCCCCCTGCTTGTGTGCTCTCCCTCTCTCTGGCAAATAAATAAATAAAATATTTTTAAAAAGTAACTATAAAAAAGCTAAGGAGTAAAAGGCACATTTGGGGTACTAAAATTGTTTGAGACCAAAAGTCACTCTTTGAGAGCCATGGCCTGATTCCAAACAATTCTCTGGCGTGAGGCTACTTTCTGCCTGTTTCCTTGCTCAGTGACTCCTTTAAATTTTTAGATCAATTCTCTTTCCTCTTCAAAACATTTAGCTTATTTTGAAAAACTTTATTGTCTATGTGGCACAGGCGCTGGGCCGGGTTCTTTGTATGTATCATCTCATTTAATCCTCAAGACAACGCTACAAGTTTTGTTTCATTGTGTGGGCGAAGGAGATTGCAGAGAGATTAAGTAACTTGGCCAACACCACATGGATAGTAAGCTGTCGTTTGAGTCAAGCCATCTGAAGAATCCAGGGTTCAGTTACTTGTGCACTAGCAAAAGGCTCCGCTGGAGCATGCCATTGCCGTATAAGGAACCAACGCAGAGTCATGGCACGTATGTCTAGCTCTGGCTCATACACCTCAGGAGGCAATATTCTTTTATCTTAATCATTCTGGAGCCAGGTACTAGGCAACTGCATACCACCTCTGTAGGTAGGGGCCCCCTGAAATCAGTCAAACCAGCCAGTCCTAAGCTGTTTATCCTGCTCTGCCTTGCCTTCCCTACAGAAACATTGATAAAGACTGTGGCCTAAGTACTCTCTTGGCTCCTGTCTTCTGCCACCTGTCCAAAGTGTGTTGCTTCCCCTGCGACTCTCTGTGGCATGTGGTGACCCCCCTCTCTAGGGGTCTCATACCTCTCCCACTCTCATACCTCTGTGGGTATGAGAAGCCTTGTTTTTTGTGCCTCTCCTGTGTCCCCTTTTGTGGCTGTACTTGACCATCACCTAAAAGAACACAGAGCACTGAACCACAGCAGTCTGGGCATGACAGTAGTAACTGATGATGAACTTTTGAGTAAATTTTTTTTACTACTCTGTCGTAATTTTCCAGCTTGTAGGGTACCTGTAGGGGGACAATGGATAGCCAAGAATGACCAAAATATCATAAAAATGGAGATTTCTACAGGTTTAGTGAAGACAACACTATGGGGAAAAATGCTTGTGACATTTGAATGGAGAGGGCTTTTTAAAGCTTTTCTTAGGAGCGGGTCAAGTTAAAGTAGTCCAAGTTCAGTTTTTAGAGCTATGGTAAAATGAGTAGGTTCTTGAAATGGCCATAGGAAAAAATCTAATTTGGAAAAAGAAGATGGGTGTGGATGATGGATGTGACTTGAAGATAGAGAAGGGAAGGAAAAAAGCTCTGTGTTCTATTTTTGTCTCAAAGGTACCTGTAAAATGAAGCAAATAAGTAACAAGGATCCACTGAGCATGCACTCTTTCTAGGGCACTCTTGGGTACACCAGTATGACAGAGATATCACATGCCATTTTATTGGGAGGCTAAAACACACTACACAAAAATCAGGTAATGTAAAGAGGAGAAGGAGAGGTGGAATATGATGACTGGTGGAATGGGGATCAGGCCATGCTTCCTTCTGTGGTCAGGATGAGGTGAGAGCCCTAGGAGTGCCATGGTGGGAGCTCCAGTTCCAGCGAGAGCTGGGTAAGGTAAGGGCCAGAGAGACGGTGTAAAGTTTGGACAGTTGGCAAGTAAAAGAGAAAGCAGTTTAGATATTTAAGAAGATATAGGATTGACTTTTCTATGTAATGATTAGAGCATGGGAGGGAGGGAGGAGGAGAGATAACTAATCTGTGTGTTCACTTAAACTTTCATAACTAAGATGACTCTCAAAGGCCTCCCAGATGCGGAAGAGGGAGACCATTGGTCAGACAACAGGACTCATTGGGATGAAACTTTGATTTATCCTGATTTAATAATATCTCCCTAAGAAAGTGTACATTTTAGTTCCATCCAAGTGTAACCTAACTAAAAGAAGGATGGAGCTGGATGACGAGGAAGAAGGTCAAGATACATCTCAATATTAAATGCACCCTCGTATAGGTGTGAAGGGAATGTGGAGGTCTTCTTAGGTCTGGCCTGGGACATGATGAAGTCACCTGCCTCACTAGTCTCCAAGCCCTCATTGCTGCAGTGATTACACTTACTGAAAGGGTGTGATTTCCATTGCTGTCCTTGCAAGGCACACTGCCAATCACTGTTTTCTGGGTTCTTACCTATTGATATGTTAGTTTAGTGCATATGCCTGTCACAGATTGAAGGCTCAGTAAAATATAAGAAATGATTGAGGTTGCAGATTGTAGAGAGGCAAACTTTATTTCACAAGCCCAAGGGGATAATTTACTTTTCATCTCCTCCCTCTCTCTCAAAATAGAGAACCACCAACAAATGGTATATAAAGGAAAACAGAGCAAACAGAAGAGGGAAACTTTGCAATTTATTAACTCAAGCATGAAAGCACAGAAAATAAGCAGGGCTCAACCTACTTGGAAAAATAAGTCTGAACTTATTGCATTAAAACATGGTGCTGCGCTAATCTAATGAGTTTTCAGGCAAATGAGGCATGAAACATTGCCAAAATATGAAGTCAGTAAAATATCCAAATTACTATTTAATGCCATTATATGTTTTATCTTACTGGGAACTGGTAAAGAACAGATTATTCATAAATCTGCATTAGTAGCAAAATAAGTGAAATTATTTTATAAAAATTTATTATTCTGATAACTTGTTAATAATGGCAGATCAAAAGCAACTGAACTTCCAGCAAAAGATACACATATATTTACTTTGTAAGAAAGCATTAACAAGACAGAATACATTTTTACTTTAGTCATTCAGTCCTGAGAAATTCAAGATAATGCTGAAGGAGATGAAACTTGATAGTATGTATGCAAGTTTGAGGCTAGCATGAAATAATCAAGGACTGCAATATAATTTTGTTAAGAAAAGAGAATTATTTACCAGACATATTCATAAGATTTATTTAGAAAAAAATAAAGAAAATATCTCTAAAGTTTATCCTAGAATTATTCTATTACATTCCGGATACAGTTGAATACAGTGTTTCCTTTTGAATATAGCTGAGTGGGATTAATGAAAAGCTTTGGGTTATGTTTTCAGTAGTGAGAAATGCAAATGATTTATTCTAGAAACCCTGATTTTATTATAATACTGTCAAGTTATTAAAATATTGCCAAATTATGTACAGTTTAGTAAGGGATGGCAGCTCATGAATTTTTTAGGTCCTTATTTATATGGTTGTTTGAATCTATTTATGTACCATTTGTAATTATTTCTAATGATTAGTACTACTGGCTATTACGTGACAAATCCTTTTTCAGGAGAAAATTAATCTTACATCCTCCACATCATCAAAAACTTGTCATTTAAAGGCATCTTAAGTGCCTCCCAGTCAATTTAATATGGTATTTATTCTGCCTAGGTGAAGCAGGACTAACTTTACAATTTTTATCTCTACTAGCTATTGTCCGGTGTGTATTGACAGTTCATTTGGTTTCGAATGGTTCTAAGTGATTCTCCACACTTGGGTAGATGTGCTTATCTGTGAATGAGCAGGTTTCTTGTGTGCACTTGTTTCTGTCACCTTGTGCTGATTTAAATGCCCTTGGTGCTCAGGAATCATATTACAGTGGGAGGGCATCAGAAAAAGGAGCTGGCCCAGCAAGAAGTGGGGAATTTCTCCTTTGTCTGATTCTCCTCTGACTGAATTTCTGGTTTTGACTGGAATGAGAAGTTGCTCTTTTGGTCTGCATCCATCACAGGGCTGGAGGTCCAGCCAGAAATTCCATTAGCATCCACAGTTCTGCCTCACCCCCTCCTATGCCAGGCCAGGCAGCACTCCTCTGATCTTTTGTATTCATGCCCTTTACTACCAGATCTTTACTACCAAACTGGGGACCCTCATCCTCCCTGACCTGCCCTGTGTGGCTTCATACCTTGTTCTCTCTTGTCAGATGGAGCTAGTTGGCACTTCCCTGTATAAGTTGTATCATTTCCCACTTCTTTTCCAGGGGTGAAGCTAACACCTCCACAACTCATGTACTCCATCTGCCCCCCATTTGGGCTTTAAAGGGTCTGGTAAAAATTGGAGATAAAATTTCTAATTGATCTCTTATAGTAAGTTACAATACCATTAGCATACAAACAAAAATGTACTTGACTAGAAAAGAATTTGCCTGAACCTCTTTAAAATCTGCTTATGCTTTTATGGTACTAAAACACATGATTTATTTTGGCATTGAGTCTCTGTGACAAGAGGTTGGGTAAAAATCCCTAAAATCTTTGGTGCAGGTCTATAGCGCATTGCTTTTCTTACTGGTATTCAATGCAAACTGGTTTTAAGAGCAAACTGCTTTGGGGTTTGTTAAGTGTGGGAAGAATAAAACAAATCTTTCTCTGTGCAAATAAGTTTGTTTAACTGTTACACAAAATTATGCAGATTTATTTACTGATACTATTCTTATGTGTTTATATGCATTGTGAATCTCCGAGAGGGAGACTTCATTAGGCAGTGTTTCCTGAGCTTGTGTGAACATGTCTACCCCTTCTTGGAACAAGTCTATGGCAGCCTGCTCTATCAAATGGCCTTTGGATAGTTTGTAATTCTGTCTACTGGGCAGTAAAATTTAAGCCCTGCCCTTCTGAACTGTTGAAGAGCCAACTTATAAATGCCTGATCAAATATCCATGAGAGTATAATCAATACCAAATATATTACTGTACTTATCCAGGTTTCTCTGCTATAATTTAAACTTTTCTATTCTGCTCATATAAAGACCTCTCCCAAATTAATGATGCCATAAATCATTAGAGAAAAGCATACTCTGCCTGGATTATTATAATGTGGCATATTTTCCCAGTATTTTAGAGAAAGGCAGAGATTGGGACCCTTATTAGACATTTTGTCAGTTATGCAGCTGTCTCTGCCTTTGCAAATGTCGTTCCCTCAGTCTTTCGTATTATAATTCAGGGTTCCGGACAGAGACTTGATGTGAAAAGCCCAGGGAAAGGGACATAGGGGAGTTACTGGCTCCCAGATTGAGCAAAGCAGGCAAGGGCAGGAGTACAAGTGGGACCAGGCCTGGAACAGAGCAGGACTCTCTCCAGCTGCCCCTGGTCTGCACTTCTGTGTGCCTCTTGGCTGTGTTCTTTTCTTCTGCAGCTGCACTTCTTCCACGTGGCCTTCATTGTGGCCTTTTTGCCTGACGTTGTCCTTGCTTCCCTATCAGAGAGTCCAAGACTCTATTCTTTTCCTTCTAATTTAGAAAATCATGAAGGAGTCTGATGACCAGCCATCTTGGATCATTTGCCACCTAGACAATGGCGATGGCCCTGCATGGGACCACTTAAGAAGATGGCAGTTCCTTGTTAGAGCATCCTGTGCACAAGTCGGGGAGAAGGGCCACACTTTCCAAGAGGGAGGGTGCGGTGCTCATCAGAAGCAAGGGAATAATAAACGTCCTCTTCAAAAGCCTGCCTCCTTCTTTAATGGCTAACTCTGTCTCCTTTCCAGGCCTCACCGCACGGGTCCTAGAAGCTGTCCCCACTTTACTCACCCAAAGCCCAGACATTCTGAGATCTTGGGAGAAGTCAGTGGGTGAAAGCAAAAGGACATAGGCGCATGAGCAGAGCAAACTGCTTATGTTGCTCACATACTTAAGGTCAGTTATGTTTCAGGGAGCCTCCTCTGTGGTAGTGGTGTATGCAAAACAGGAACATCTGTCCTTTAACTTTGCTACTTGCAAGGGAATCAGTTTATTAAGGGTGATTTGTGTCTGTCTGGGATGATTTCTTGAAATTCTTCCAGGCCAGGGATTCCGATAATTGTCCTTGTTCCTAATGTCCCAGCACTTGTGACATTTAAGCTCAGTTCCAAATTAGTCCCTTCTCCCTCCTTCCAGAGGAATGAAGAGGAGAAGGGGGAGGAGAGATGATGCTTCTGTGGCTTTTCTTCTATCTGAACATTGCCAATGTGGCTCTTCCATAATTTCATTGAAATTTTAAGCATAATGATTCTGCCACCACTAAAACTTTGTTAGCCTTACTTGCTATCTGTGGATGGACTAGACTTGTATAATTATAACAGATTAAGAAAGAGAGTTGTGAGTTACATTTGATAAGATCTCATTTGATAAAGTAATACACAAATAAGATGTATTTTACATTTTATTTCTACTGATGCCTATAGCATGATGATATCAGTGAATCATAAAATTTCAGAGGATTTAGAGCTATGTGAAATTTAGAAATCACCTGAATCTACCACCTTTTTTAAAGATGAGAAAGTCCGGGCGCCTGGATGGCTTAGTGGGTTGAGCATCTGACTCTTGATTTTGGTTCGGGTCATGATCTCAGAGTTGTGAAATTGAGCCCTATGTCAGGCTCTGTGGAATTCTCTCTGTCCCTCTCCCTCTGCCCCCCCTTCTCTCTCAAAAAATAGAATAAATAAATAAAATTAAATTGAAAAAATACAATAAAGATGGGAAAACAGATACCCAGGCTGGTGAGACACCAGAATTAGTTGAAGAAGTAGGCATCTTAGCTCTTCCCAGGCTAAGGATTTTTCTAGTTAATATTGATGCTTCTTACATCTTAAATCAAGTGGGTTATTAGAAAACTATGTTTCACTAATTTGTTTAGATTAATCTGTGTACAGAAGTGTAGATCAGTAGGTTTCAAACTCATGGTAGTAACTGTAGAAATAGTGTTAAAAAAAGAGTCAGCCCCAGGGTTTTCTCTTTTGAAATTATTTGATTTCAAACAGTATTATGTCTCTTTTTTTCTCTCCTCCCCACTTTCTCCTCTTTTGCTTTTATTCGTCCTCTGTTGCAATGATCATTTTAGGTTGTTGTTATGCATCTTGGTACCTGGTTGCCTGAAATTAAACATATTTCCCCAAGAAATGTACTTTTGTTTTCAAAAAGACTTTTGTTTAATTTAGGGAGAGTGAATAAATTCACAGAGCAAGATTTGTCAATAATGAATGAAAATCACAGAAGCTTGACATGGAAACGTCTCTCATTCATTTTAAAGCTGTAGTGGACTTTTAAAGGAGCAGAGCTTATATTTGCTTATATTTTTGTAAGACCTTTTATAGTTTGTAAAGCACTTTCATACATATAAAATCTTATTTGATTAGGGTTGCCAACAAACAAACAAAAACCCACTTATGTTTGAATTCCTATAGATACAAAATAAGTTTTTTATATATAAGTATGTTCAAAATATTGCATGAGGCATACTTATACTAAAAAGTATTATTTGTGTATGTGGAATTCAAATTTAACTAACTATCCTGCATTTTATTTGACAAAGCTATATTTGATCCTCTGATAATTCTGTGAAGTTAGTAGGATACTGTCCCCATTATACAAATGAGGACCTTAAATATGAGTGGTCTCCTATGTGTCAGATCCTGGGCTATTCTTGAGCATGACATGATGCATAATTCATAGGTCCTGCCTTTAAGGCTACTCCAGTCAAATTATCAAGAAACAAGTCATCAGTGTGATGTATGTCCTAATAGGGGAAAGAATAGAGTACTACAGAATGTGTAAAGGACACCTAACCCATTATTGGCAAATCTGAAGGTTTCCTATGGTGGTGACATACATTTTGAATCCTGAATGCTGAGTAAGAATTACGACCAGATGAGTTTGGGGAAGGAAGAAAGGAAGAGGAAAAAGTTCTGGTATCATTTAAGGAATTTCACGTGTTCAGTACGACTGGCTGGAGGATATATTTTGAGTTGGTGACAGGTGACGCTAGAGAGGTGAGCAAGAGTCAACTCATGGATTGATGTATGTATGCAAGTTTTTCTTTTTCTTTGGGGCAACAGTTATCCTTCAAGGTGAGATGAAATGATCCAATTTGAGTTTTATTGTGATCACCATATTGCAACTAGGACAATGGCTTGGAAAGGACACGACTTAAGGGAAATTATTCATTGGAAAACCCACAGTAACTTGGGTGACAAATGAAGGTGTTGAGAACTAAGATAATGGCCATCAGGATGTGGAGAAATCAGTCTTTGGGGGAGATATCACGAAGCTGAATCAACAGAAATTGATTATTTACAGGGCTTGGTGTATGAGGGAGAGAACTAGATGAAGATGCTGGAAACTGGATGGATGAGTGACATCATTTGCTGATGTAGGGAATGATGTCATATAGGAGGGGAAGAATACTTTTCAGTTTGGGATATATTCAGTCTGATGTGTCTGTAGGGCTTCCAAGGAGAGATATTAAGGAGGATATATATATACACACACACGTGCTTTAATATATGCTAATATAAGTACTTTTTTCAAAAGTATATATCTCCTATATAAGTAAGGTCAAATTTTCTTAATTTTTATTTCTTTGATTAATAATAAATTTGAACATCTTTTCCCATGTCAGTAGACTATATATTTTCATTTACTTCTTTTGGTATTCCTCATATGTGTGTTCCTTGACCATTTTTCTATTGCTATGTTTGTCTTCTTATTATTGATTTTTAAAAGCTCTTATATTAGAGATACTACTCCTCTATTATATATGCTCCAAATATTTTTGCTGTTTTTCCATTTTCTTGTAACTTTGTTGCTAATTATGTTTACTGTGGTAGTCAGATCTATCCATCATTCCTTTATTGTTTATGGTCTTGACATTTTGCTTTAAAAATTTTTTGACATCCCACGTTTACACTTATAAAGTATTTACCTAAATTTCCTTCTAGGGTTTTTGTTTCTTACGTTTTTGACCATTGTGTATTGTACAGAACAGACACTGTCAGCCGTCCTTCAGCTTCACCCAATGCCCAGCTTCATCAGGTGTAGCAAAGGCGACAGATGGGGATAAGGTTTAGAGGCATCAGTTTGACTTAACACATTGTTCAAACAAAAATAAATAAGAGTGTTTTTGCATGTTTGGTTATCATTTTGGTGCAGTCAAGTCAAAATATTCATGTTTAAAAGGGTAGGTCAATTCAGTTGCCAAAATGTATTCATGGTAGACAGAGGCATAACTTTTTCCTAAGGAAATTTTTATAATTTTTTATTATCAAATTTATGAAGCAACAAATGTAAATTTTCCCTCCTACATTTGAATCTCACAAATGACTTTCAGCGTTCTTGAAGGCCCACGACACTACTATTTTGCATTGTTATGCTGGAGAAAATCAGAGACACACATTCTGTTTGCCAGAAAATCTCTGCTGGGTACATGGAAAGAATTAGCTCATAAGTGTGATGACAATAGTAGACATCTGTTGTTTTGGTTTGCTCACCATTTCTTCCTTCCTCAGTACCAGCACACCAATTTTCTTTTGGAAAATATCCTCTCCTTAACTCTGTGTAGTCCTATGGGAGCTCTGTGTCCCGAGGCACTCCCTCAGGGGCAGGTTTATGACAGAATGGCCAATTCGATCACATGTTCCTCCCCCTTGGTCCTAGTGATTTGACCAATGATAGTCATGTGATCAAAAACTAGGTTAAGTTTTCCCTATGATTTGATCTCTCAGCCCTTGTGTCGGGGTGGGGGGGAAGGGTCCCATTTTCTTTTGGTTCATAAACTCTATTGAAAATATAAGTTGGTACTTATTGAAGTCATGTTCTTTGCTTTTTCTGTAAAAAAATGAAGTCAACATGCAAAGAAGCAGAGAAAGAGATGAGGTGTAGGCGTGAAATCAGTACTAAACCTTCAACTCTTAGATGCGTACCTAATACATTAGCTCCTCCCCCTTTTTTTAAAGCTATGTTGAATTGTCCTTGATTTTTGTCACTTGCAACTAAAAGATTGTTGATTAATATCACAGTAAAGTCATAGCCTTTCAACTGCTGAAGATTATTATTATTGAATAGATGTTGATGGCTAGATTTTATAGTTTGGTTTTAATCTAGAAACAGGGTATAACATGAGAAAGAACATGGCTTTGAAACAATGAGACAACACTATGATTTCCTAATAAAAGGGCCTGAGAATTATTTTCAGATTTGCTACTGACTAATTGCATAACTCTTTTCTGAAAATCGCTGCATGATGAAAGAATGATATTGAAGTGATGTTAGGAAGTCACTAGACAGTTCTCCCTCATAGTCTCTTCAAATGAACAGCTGTTTAAGATGCACACTGTCAAGCACAGTTGTTGTGATAGAGATTGATTCAATGATTCCAAATGTCTGGAATTCCCTAGAGAATATGGCCATGTATAGCTGGTGTCATTGCCCTCAGTTTAAGTAATTTATTTAGAGGTGGGTTTGTAGTGCTGGGTTACCCTGACTGACTTACTATGTAGGGCACAGAAACCAGTGTTACTCCTTATTACCTTGGTGATTTTTGAATACCAGATACTTTGTAATATTCAAGCACTAGTCTTTTTTTTTAAATTTTTTTATTCTTATGTTAATCCCCATACATACATACATCATTAGTTTTAGATGTAGTGTTCCATGATTCATTGTTTTCAAGCACTAGTCTTTTAACATCTAAGTAGCA
Source organism: Mirounga leonina (assembly GCF_011800145.1). Taxonomy (NCBI): domain Eukaryota; kingdom Metazoa; phylum Chordata; class Mammalia; order Carnivora; family Phocidae; genus Mirounga; species Mirounga leonina. The sequence continues at coordinate 73,644,255 of NW_023270807.1, forward strand.
TGCACTACTACTTTAAGGTGTTAACGGTGGCTTTCAGAAGGAAAATTCTTCAATCTTGTTATCTTTTTTACATGATATATTTCTAACTTTAAAAAAAAGGCGTGTAAAAATTCAAGTAATTGAACAGTGTGGATGGCAAATCCCTCCCTCCCTTCCTCTCTCCCTCTCTCTGTCTCTTTCTTTCTTTCTTTCTTTCAAAAAAACCATAGCAATTTGGCTGTGGTGCTGGCTGTACAGCTGTTTTCAGCTACCGTTGGTGTTTTATTCTCTTTTTCATTGCTTCATTGTTGCTTCACTATCCTCATAAACACTTTTCTTCTTCTCATAGGGTATATACATTATCCTAGCACATCAGTTCACAAGTGTAGACTAATAGAGAATAGAGAAGATGAGTTTATGACATCTGCTTTGTCTTTTCCCACATCTTTTAACCAAAAAACTGAATGGTTTCAGTTACATTTCTCAGAAACTTTATGTTCAACTTGGCAATAACGTGTTAGAAACAGAAGTGGAAGGGGAGGGGAAGAATGATGACGTAAGAAAGGGTTTGCGGCAGAAGAATTGGAAGGGCTGTGACATTATCTTCCTTAAAAATTTTTATTGAAACATAAAAAAAATTAAATGAATTGGTTCATTAATTTTCACATATGTATGTATCCACATAGCTACAACCCAGATCAATATTTAGAATATTTCCAGCACTTCAGAAGTCTTCCTCCTTCTCCCTCCAAGTCAGTATCCCTCTCAATGGTGACCATTATTCTGATCTTTATCATCAAGGAATGGGGGGTGCTGTTCTTGAACTTCCATAAATGGAACCATGTAGTATATGCCTTTTGTTTATTTGGCTACTTATATTCAATATTTTGTCTGTGAGATTCATAATTGTTGTTGACTGAGTTAATAATTTTAAGAATATACCACAATTTGCTTCAGTTGTAAGAAAATACTGCAATTAGGCAAACCCATAGAGACAGAAGTAGATTAGTGATTGCTTGGGACTAAAGGTGATTACAGGGATTAGTGGTGAAAGAACATGTGGGATCTTACTGGAGTAATGAAAACGTTGTAAAATTAGATAATGGAGATAATTGCACAACTTTGTGAATTTCCTAAAAATCATTGAATTGAGTGTTTTGTTATATTGTTAATCTTTAAAAAATAAGGAACCCAGGATGACCACACTTACCACCCATATTTGAAAAATAATAGCAACCTATCACTTGATTTAGATATTTTACTTTTTTAAAAATGAAACTTTATAGATGCAATTTAAATTTAATCTTCCAGAAACTTACTGCTTTCTCTTCTTTTCCAGAAGTTTCTACTGTCATGAAATTGGTGTATATTCTTCCTGTTTATGTTTTCATATATATATATATAAATGTATATTATGCATATATGTAATACATGCATATATTCATAATCTGTATATAGTGTGCTTATGTAATGAAATAATGAATTATAAGCCTTATTCATTGGTACCTAGCATACAGTAGATATTCATTGAATATGTGAAATAAATGTATTTAGAATAACAGTTAGTTTTTAGATTGCAAGAGGCAAAAAACTTGGCAAACAGGAAGACAGGAAGAGAAACAAAAGCTATAATCTCTTCTAATCTCACCATTTGAATACGACTCTTATTAAATTTTTGTCATGTTTTTCTTCTAATTGTTCACACATATATGTGAAGCTGCCTGGGCCTTCTGGATAACCTAGTAGTCTTTAAACTTTAGCAACCTCCCTTAGCCCGCATGATTGATTAACTAACCTTTCTTTGTATATCTATAGATCATGCATTCTTTCCTAGAAAGAATAGAGCACAACCCCCAAGCATTAAGGAACCAGACCCCCTTGCTCAACCCCTGGGCACTAAGGAACCAGACCCCTTTGCATAACCGTCTAGCGCTGAGATAAGGACTGTAGCTGGCACCACTGTGTCTGCACGTAATCAAGGAATGTTATGGACCACTGCACTCCCTTTACTGATTAATTGCCCTAAGCCCCTTTAAAAACCCCTGGGCCATGCAGAAACCTCAGAGCTGGCCTTTGTACAAGAGTCTACCTTCTCCCCGGGTGGCCAGCCTCCTAAGTAAAGTTCATATTCCTTTCCAATCAAAACTTGCCTCTTGAGTCTTCGCCTTTTGAGCGACGGGCAGTCGAACTTGGGGCTTCCATAATATATATACATACATGTATATATATTTTTATACATGTATGCCGAATATATTTATTGCCTACTTTAAAAATTAATAATGTATGATTTAATATTTGTTTTTTGTCTCCTCTGTGTCAGAAACTTCTACTGAGCACTTTATATACATTATTTCATTGAAACATACTGTGACTACATTTATCTACAACATGATTTGTGGTTATTGCATGGCATCCTAGTGTATGGATTAATCATAATTTACTTTAATAACCCGCCATTCTTAAACATTAGTTTGTTTCCAAATTTTCACTTTTCTAAGTAAAAAATCTAAGAAATTCCTTATAAGAAATTTCTTATATGTATATGCAATTTATATATGGTATATATGTTTACATATGGTATATATGCAATTTATATATGGTATATCCTGAGTAAATAATCTTACTCAGGATAAAGCCAAGGAATAGATACATTTTAGAATTTTGTGATTTGCTTTACCAAAATAAACTTCAGAAAAGTTGTACCCTTTTAGACTCTCACCAGTAGAATAGTAGACCAGCTTAAGACAAAGAAGTAGGTTTTGTCTCAATATAGGAAATGACATTTTCACAAAATAGCTGTCCTAGAGAGATTCAGGCAGATGTTGAATGAGTATCTGTTGTGGATGCTGGAAAGGAGGCTCATATTGGGTGGCATTTGATTTAGATACATTCTAATGACCTTTTCAACTCTCAAATTTGTAAAATACTATTTCCTGTTCCTCTTTCCTCACTGTTTAATTCTCTCAAAACGTTTTAATAAAGACTTGTTGATCTTAATGCCAAGATTACCTTCTGGTTTCTATTTATAATTCTCATTAGGTCTTATGTTTGATTTTCCAAGTAACTAAAATGACATCTTTTCATTGTTTTCTTCATGACTAAATTATTTATAAGAACGGCATTAGCATTGTATCCATAAGAATGGCCCCATGGGAAGAATTCTTTTTAAAATTAATTTTGGCACCTTGATAAAACCACTCTTAGTGTGTGTGTGTGCATTAGAATATATCTAATCCCTGCGAGACTAGAATCTCCGTGAGAAAGTTTTCTCAAGTGTTCATAAGGAGAATACAAATCTCAATAATAAAATAGGAAAATAATGTACTAAAATGAACATGGTAAGTGTATTTTCACTGTGGTTTTACACTAAAGTCTTCTAAGATCAGCATGGTTACTGGTATTTTAGGCTAATGTAAGACAAAATGTTTAATCAAAAGACTGACTATTTCATAATTAAATCACCATTGAGCATAGTAGTAGTAGTGGGGTTCATTTTGTGAAAATTATTGATGTGGATATTGTGCTGCAATATCATGCATGTATAAAAAGTACAACATAAGTTCTTTGTCTTTGAACACTGTATAATCAATATTCTATTACCACAGTGCTGGTTTTGCTGCATTGTAGCTGAATTAGTGTGTCAGATATAGAAATGCTTAAACCAGACATTTAAGTAACAGGGATGATACAAAAATTCTAATGATTTCCTCACCTATTTATGAATTTTCTTTTATCCCCAGTGCTTTTAGAAATACCTCTCAATTTAAAAGTCATTAAGAGATTTATAAATATGTAAAGGAATGTGTTAATTTGTATTATTATAAATGAAATTGTGTGGCAAAAATCACATTTTAGTAACAGCAATGACATTTATACAGAGTCTTATAGTTGATATTCAGTGGGTGTTAATTCTCAACTTGGCATAAATATAAAACCTTAAAAGTATAGAAATATACCACAAGAGACTCTTAATCTTAGGAAACAAACAGAGTTGCTGGAGGGGAGGGGGGTGGGAGGATGGGGTAACTTGGTGATGGACATTGGGGAGGGTATATGTTGTAAATGAGCACTGGGTATTATATAAGACTGATGAACCACAGACCTGTACCCCTGAAACAAATAATACATTATATGTTAATTAATTGAATTTAAATTAAAAAATAAATTAAAAAAGAAAAAAGTATAGAAATATAGGATATTTTAAAATATGTAAATGAAATATGGAAATACTATTGAAATATTAATAAAGTTACATAATAAATAAGGTATCTAAAGTATAGGGTACTGTAGGATCTTTTAACTGGAAATTCACTAGGAGAAAGAGAAAATATAGTAGCATATGTATTTTATGACAGTATCTAACATGCTACCTTCAAAAATGCATGGAAGCTAATGCAAACACTCTGAACTTATCCTGAGTGGTGTTATAACATTCTAATAATACTTTTTGTTAAAATAAAGTCCAATTTATTGAGATCTTTTTATATATATATTCATTTTATTTATTAATAGGAATTGATATATTTAAGGATATATTTTTCTGATAGCTTTTTCAGCATTTTTAGTAGGCTTCCAAAATATGTTCTCTTCTTCTCTAAAGTGCACAAAAAATCTAGAACATTCCTCTCACGAATCAGTAAAGTACGCACTCCATGGTTAACATAAAACTCCTTTATTGTGATTGTTTGGGGGATAATGACATAACCTTTAGGGAATAAACTGCTTTTGAAAGATTAAAATGAAAACAATGACAACTTCTTCCAAGAATAAAATAAATACAAGAATTTGCACAAACATGAACAGTGAACGCATGGATAAGTTAGAGGGTGAAAAATGCTTTGTGATCAGGTGAAGGCTTAAGCATTGGGTGAGCATTGGAGAAATGGGTCGCAAGAAGTACTTGGTAATACAAAACAGTGAATTTAGATTTTGATAGAGTGTGCCAGTGAGGCTGCATTGACGTGACTGCTTCAAAATAGAAATGTCAAAATCCGCACATCATGAGGTTGCTGTGGGAATGCAGGAGTGCCAGCCTGACCTGTCCAGAGTGTGGGTTCAATTGTGATTCTCCTTTAACTACAAGGTATCAGATAAATAAGCCTTTGAAACTGATTCCATGGATTTGAGAATATGCGTTTCTGCTTGGTGGCAGAGGCATCCAAATGCCTGGCATAATGTATCAGTAACTTTCCAGAATTTTTTCCCAGAGTGATGTCAATGCAATCTCTCAAATGAACATTTTCATCTGTCCACTGTTTTGGGTGATCATGGTTGCCATGTCAGTGTGACTAGGGAGGAGAGAAAGGAGTGGAAGGAATGGAAAGGACAAACCATTTGCAGTTCATAAATACTTGAATTTAAAAAGTACTTGGGCGGGGGGATGGGTTAAATGGATGATGGTTATTAAGGAGGGCATTTATGATGAGCACTGGGTGTTGTATTTAAGTGATGAATCACTGAATTCTACTCCTGAAACCAGGATTACAGTATATGTTAACTAGATGGAATGTAAATAAAAACTTAAAAGAAAAAATAAAAGTACCAAATGCCAGCCATTGTGACTGCCTTACAACACCTCACATTCAATCCTATCCCAAAAAATTACCCCAACTTTCATTACCCATGAAGGGAGAAAGAGGACTCAAACCAATTATTAGCAACACAGACTCACCCATTCTATGTGGCCTAAGCTTTATTATTTGAAACACTTAAAACCAGGCTCAGCAGAGTATAAAAGATTTCTTGGTATGAAACAAACCTGTATTAGTAGGGGGTGAATAAGAGGATAAAATAGGTGGGTCCTCTTCTCTTTTCTGATCCTGCTCTTGGGATCCCTAATGCTGTTCTGTTGGAAAATTAAATTAATACTTTCAGGTAGGAGAAAGGTTGGGTTAGAGTTTTTCTTTATGATAAATTACTTTGGGGGATTTGCTCTGTGACAAAGCTTAATTATTTTTCCTTAAAAAATTCTCTCTAGCATTCTAGCCCCAGGGAGAGAATTTAACAAAGGAGGGTAAATTGTGGGAGATCACATAGAAGGTCCCCCAAATATATGTAATGAATATGGAGTTGCTGAGCAAAGAACATTCTTTTACCTCCTAGTTAAAAAGTCAAGATTTTCTTTTTTACTCAAATGACAACTAATTTTTTGCCATGGTTAAAATCCTCTAATGTGTTAACCCACCACTATACCCTCCTCTTCACAGACATGTTCCCAGCTTTGCAGTTGGTATCTTTCCTCATTTTTTAAGGACTTCAGGTGACAATGGTGAGGCAAGATGGTGTTGAGGAAAGGCCTGGGTGCGGGTCTAGGTATGACCACTTATTGACTGGTAAATTAAAGCAAGTGAGTGAACCCCCTGGGTCTCAGTTTCTCCATGTCCAAAAAGGGAGATTTACTTCAGAGTTCTATTTTGTGAGGAATAAATGAGGTAATGCATGTAAGAGATGTTGGTGAATTATAACATGATGTTAATTATTATTGTGGAACAGGAATTGAAATGATGGTGTGGACTTAGAACTCTTTTTAGGTGGGCAGAGTTAGAAACAGTTTATAAAATTAAGTCCTTGAGTGGCATGGATTCCAGGTTTAAAAAAAAGCAACCCCAAAACTGTTTAAGACTGGTTAAACATAGTTCCAAATATTGTAAAATTCCCAGTATCTATTCCACTATTAGAATAAAAGTTGAACATTTTTTAAAAATAGAAATTTTAGGTAGAAATTAAATTACCTACAGATTTCAGATCCAATTCTTTTAATTCTTTAAAAAAATGTGTTTATTCCTGTCATTCCTCCACTTCATCCATCCATCCATCCATTCCCATACATCAAATATTGTCGGCAGATCCTGGGAGGCATACTGAGTTTAGAAAAGAGTGAAGGAGAAAGTACCTTGGATTGGCAGCAAAGTTACTTCAGTCTCTGTTGTAGCCTCATAGCTTTGGCCTCTCTGCACCTGGCTTACCCACCCACCTTTCCCACTCATCCTGTCTCTTCATTGAGCTAATTCTAATCCTTTCTCAAGGACCACCTCAATTCTCTCTCCCCCACTGAGGTAATCAGTGGTGACTCTAGCCCTTAACACTTTCTTCTTCTTGCACTTATTTCTAAAACTTCTCATTTTATACTTATGTGCTCCTTCGGGTGGGTAGCAATGATTTATTATGTACTTGAGTTTGCCCCATCCATCCCACAAATACATATTAAGCACAGTTATGTGCTGGATATTGAACTAGATAGTAAGTATATAATGTAGTCATAACACCTACCCTTGTCGATCTTACATTCTCATCTATAGTCTCCTAAGTGAGAATATTGCTCTGTGAAGGTAGGGACTATGTCTCAGCATGGAATCATGGAATTTGGAACTGAGATACAAGACATGTAGATCTATTCATCTATAACCATCCAATTTATTTTTTTTTTAAAGATTTTTTTATTTATTCATTGGAGAGAGAGACAGGGACAGAGAGAGCACAAGCAGGGGGAGAGGCAGAGGAAGAGGGAGCTGAGCTGGGAGCCGGGCATGGGGCTCGATCCCAGGACCTGGAGATCACGACCTGAGCAGAAGGCAGACACCCAACCATCTGAGCCACCCAGATGCCCCAACCATTCAATTTCTGTTTTAAGCCTTTTTCTGCCAGGGTGGCAGAAACTAAATGCCAGTGATTTCAGAGATTTCTTCTCCTGTGGACCTGGAGTTATGTCAGAGTTGCAGAGAATTTAACTTGAGCTAAGAGGGTGGGGTGGGGAGGGAGTGTGCTGCAGGTTCCTGCTGTCATCTGGCCACACAGGCATCTGCTGAAATGGCCTTTGCTCCATCAGCCGCTTGGTCAGTGGTCTGCCTGTTGGCCTGGAAATTTCTTTTGTTCTTACCCACATGACTCCAGGATATCAGGCAGCTCTCTTTTCTGCCTCTGTGCCACTCCTTGGTACCGAGTGTTCATTTTATGTCTCTTCTACCACCCAGAGAGACTGGAAACTCACAGGCTGCTTAAGATCCTATCTGTCTAGACATACTAACAGACAGCCATTTATTTTTTGGGGTCCTGCTTCCTTTCTGGGGATCTACTTGGAACTTGATGCACAGATTTCTGTCTCTCTCATCAATGTTACTGATGTATAATTGACAAAAAATAAACCATGTATATTTAAAATGTACAATTTGAGGGATGCCTGGGTATCCCAGTCGGTTGGGCATCTGACTCTTGACTTTGGCTCTGGTCGTGATATTGGGGTCGTGGGGTTGAGCCCTACATCGGGCTCCACACCCAGTGCATGAGGTTCTCTCTCTCCCTCCTCTGCTCTCTCTCTAAAAAAGTATACGATTTGATATTTTCTGCTGTATGCGTGTATCCATGGAACCATTACCACAATTGGTCCAGACAATGGAAACATCCCTTACCCCTGAAATTTCCTGTGCCACTCTGTACTCCCACAATATATCCTTTTGTCCCTCTCTTCTCTTGGACCTCAAAAGCCTCTATTAGGACTGGCTTGGAAAGCAGGTTTGGGGCCCCCTCTCTGGGAAGCACCATTCCTACACTCTCCTTGCTTTCCTTCTGATTCTATTCTCTTGCTCAAGACAAGGAAGCCTTTTCTCTAACTGAGGGGGCGTGAGTGGGAGGAAGCCTTGGTCTTTTTCATCATGTTTTCTCTGAAATCTGTGATATATGCTGTGAAGGCCTTGCTTGTAGAAACACAGAAACCAGGAAAGGACCGTATTTTTTTCTTTCTGTTCTTAGATCACTCCTCTGAGGAAATGATACATATCTTGCAGCTGCTTGCATGGCTGATTGAAGAGTGGGTGAGAAGAGAAGGTAAAGGGAGAGGAAAATATTGGGGAGAGGGAACATCAGCTAATGTTTCAAAAATACTCTGACATAGGTCCATAAAGGATATTTTATTTTATTCCCCTTACAAGACTGTACACAGTAGTAAGCAATTAATTCCTGTTCAGTGATTGATCCTAGTGACTTGGACATCCATAGGAGCTGTGTAGGTGGTGTTCTGCCCAATGAGGTGAGAAGAATAGACTTGAGAAAAGAGGTCAGTGGTTTTTTTTAAAAGGTACAACTTACTGGGTTTGAATTAGAAAAAATAAAAACAGTGTTTTATCTTTCTTTAATGAGGATGATCAAATACAGTAAAATGGTTGGGTTGGATAGGACAAACTCTCTGATGTTCCTTCTCTCCAATGGACCATATTTCCTAGGCATAACTGACAAGGTAAATTATATGACCCCCAGAATGGTTAATTTTTTGTTTTGTTGCTCTATGGAGTAAATGAAGTATATGTGCATTTTAATATTGGCTGTAAGGAAATCTGTACAATCGTTCTAGAAAGGAATTTATAATAATCAATAATTATTATAGTAATAGAAGCCTTACCAGTTGCCAGGACTAGAAAACTAACAACAGCAACAGTACTATTATTAAGTGCTCCCCCTCTGCCAGACTGTGTATTGTTTTATATGTATTAATTCATTTTTGTCTTGCAATTACTGCAGTGAAATAGGCACTAATATTTTTTCCATTCTAGAGATGAGGAAACTAAAACATAGAGACATTAAGCCATGATCACACAATTAGCCCTTGCTGGAATCAGGATTCAAAGCAGGTAGATTTATGCTTTTAGCCACTGTGCTTTATGCATATATATTGTTTAATCCTCCTAGGATAGCTCCTCAGGAGATAGTATTCCTGCTTCACAGGTGAGGAAAGAGTGTCAGAGAAGTTAAATATGTCCAAGAATATAAATCTCATCACTTTGATGGATTCAGGACTCAGTCCATGGTGTGGCTAACTTTAAAATCAATGCTATTAACCATGATGCTAGAATACCAAGAATGGTAAATGTTATACACTTCTGACTCTGTATTGAGGGAATAATCAGAAATTTTGATAAATTTGAATGTACAAAACATTTATATAAAAGGTAAACAAAAGTATCCTAACTGATCATGGTTAAATACGTTATGTATATATATATATATATATATAATATTATGGAATTATTAAAATTATGTTTACAAAGACTTTTAAAAAATATTTCATTCATCAGAGAGAGAGAGCATGTGCACGCACACAAGCAGGGGGAGTGGCAGGCAGAGGGAAAAGCAGGCTCCCCGCTGAGCCAGGAGGCTAATGTGAGACTCAGGATCATGACCCAAGCTGAAGGCTGACGCTTAACCGACTGAGTCACCCAGGCATCCCTTACAAAGATTTTTTGATGATATGGAGTATTTAGGTTATAATGATACTTTGATTGAAAAATAAGGTATAAGTTAAATGGTTATGTCATGGCAAATATTTTAAAAAGGGAACAGAGAAAAAAGAATGGAAGGAAATACATAAAATGTTAATGAAAAATGAAAATTTCTGAATGGTTTGATTATGGACAATTTTAATTTTCTTCTGCATTTTCCATGTCAGTAGAAAATTGGACTTTACAAATGCAAAGGTCAATATTTGAGTTTGGGTTTTTATATTTACTTCAGTATAAATTTTTCACAACACTGCAGTTAGTTCTTTAGGACAAATTTCTAAAGTATTTACCATCAAAAAGCTCTTCCTTTGTGTACTGAAATATAGCAAGTCATTTAAATTTGCTTGTTACAGTGTTTTTATTAGTTAAGTATAGTTCTCTATGTGTGGATCTTCTGTGGAAGCAAATGAAATTTGGTATGTGACCCCTGCACTTTAATAACATTTGATCTACAGCTGACCAAATAGAAAGTGAGCCTCTTTGTTTAGAGAAAAAATAAATTGAATTTTACCCTGTATCAGTTCTACATATAAATTTGTTTCACCAAGAATCAAACATGACGGGTCTTGCTTCAAACCCTAGTGATTGATAAAAGCAGACAAGAAACTTTTGGACTCCTGTGTGAGTTAGAGGCATTGCTGGCCCCTTGTCCTAGACCATCAGCCCAAGTCACGCAGCCAAACATCCCCAATTCCAAAACCAGTTGAACTGATAATTTCTGATTATATGTTTATTTTTATTTTATGATTTGGGGAAGTTACTTGCATTTGAAAGTTTAGCACAAACACAAGATTTGTTTAAAGAATAGTTCTGTAGAAAACAATATATTAAGAGCATTGGGCATTTCAAGGTAGGAATTGGGAGGAAGAGCTTTTATATGTGCTTTTATAATACAAAGGCAAAGACACAGAAGACATGATCCTGTCCTGAATTATCCTGGGGAGGAGTATTGCTGGAGGAATGCTATGTGATGGAGCAGATCAAATGACTGAGCAAAAGGCAGGATTGAGAGGGCAGGGCTGAGTGAGGTCCAACAGCACCTCAGCTGCCTGTATAATTATGACATTTCAGTAAATCTATAACGTATTACCTAAAATAAAAAAAGTGTTTAGTTATAGACTGTTTCCAGAAATGAATCATATAGCATCTGGGGAAGTGCCTCTAGAGAGATTAAATCCTCTATTAGTCATAAGCAGTAGACTGAGTGATAAAACCACATCTGGAGAATTACATTTCAAAAGACTCATCCTTTTCTCCAGGTGCTAAACCAGGTGTTTTACATAAATTATCTCATTTGTTTTCTCTGACAATATACTAAGGCAAGTGTTATGAATCCCATTTTATAGATGAGGAACAAAGGCTTAAACAGTAAATTGTCCAGTGTCACTCACCTCACACTGAGACTTGACACAAGATCTGCTCAACTCCAGTGCCCTTGCCCTCCCCCCGATGCACCCACAGGAAAGCAGGGCATGATAGATGAACGAATGGGAGGGGAGTGTGGTGAAGAACTCACAGAGGGTAGTCATTGTGTGGCCAGGAAATAGAAGTAATGAAGTAGACTTATGTGATAAGTTCTATTATTTATAGAGTGACATAACACAATGAAGAGGTGAAAATGGGATGGGCGTGTAAGGGGTGAAGCTGTCTGGAAGGAATACAATAAGAAAGTAATATATATTATATATATATTTTATGGATAATGTATATAATAGTAAGTTGGAAAGAAGTCCAGATGCTAGCAGGTGGATAGGCAGATCTAGAATAGTATAGATGTGGGCTTAAGGACTTGATTGCTGGCCTAATATCCTCTGATGGATGTAATTTCAAATGCATACAGCTTTAAAATAATTTAGCCTTGATTGCCTGTGGTTGGAAGTGAGTTTTTGGGAAGCAAAATGTATTTTCTTCCATGAGAGACGATGGACTCTGAAAAACAAACTGAGGGTTCTAGAGGGGAGGGGAGTGGGAGGATGGGTTAGCCTGGTGATGGGTATTAAAGAGGGCACGTTCTGCATGGAGCACTGGGTGTTATGCACAAACAATGAATCATGGAACTCTACATCTAAAACTAATGATGTAATGTATGGGGATTAACATAACAATTAAAAAATAAAATAAAAGAAAGGAATAAAAAAATGTATTTTCTTTCCTCTTGGGAGCCTTGTGCACTGCATCAAATAGCCTAAATTAAAGGAATTGCGTTGGCTTCTGTGTGTTGATAAAATTACTATTTAAAGCAAGCAGAGGACTTCAATTTTTCAGAAGAGGAGGGAATTAGAGAGAGAAAATCGGTAAGCTGTAACACCTGCACAGAATCTTGTTTGAAGTTCAGAAAGGGGATAATATATGTAAAAACTTTTTTTTTTTTTTTTTTTTTCTGGAGAGAGAGGAGATGATAGAGCTCTAGTCTGAATGAACAGAAACAGGAATATGGTGAATTAACTGAAAAATGTGGTAATTTTCATATAGTCTAGTTTCCAGGAAGGAAAGAGACATCTCACTGGGATGTTCATAGTAAGGTGATTCAGTAAGGCACAAATGATGTACACATGTAGGACGGTGGAGACCAAAGATGACTCCTCTTTGAAGGCTCAAAACTAGCTAGATAGAGACCAGAAAGTTAGGGGGTTCTGAGTATAAATGAGGAAGTCAGTTACCTTGCTACCCTTGAGAAGGGAATGCTGAGCTCCTAGGGCTGTTAATGAGAAGAGCTGAGGCTGAATATGCAGATTTTAGTTGCAGCCTAATGTTAATAGACCCCCAGGAGAATGCTTGCAGAATGAAATCTGGAAGGTAATTTGTGACTGGCAGCTTGTTCCAGATGGGCCAGGCCAATGGAGGATATCAGTTAGAAACTACTCCAGCTTGTTTAAGAGAAAGGATTAATTACAGTAATTATAATTACTAAATTGACTATAGAATCAGTGGGAAAATAAAGGAAACAGAAAGTTAAGCTTTCAGGGACTACTTTGAGCTCATGTCACAGAGTTATCAAAAGAGTGGTTTCTTCTGTGATCAGTAAATGTGACCAGGACCAGGAAATTGTCATGATCTGGAAGAGAGAGCAATTTGGAAAATACCACAGAAAAACCATGACTGTGTTTTCTAGCAGAAACAAGAGAAGGCATGGAAGTACAGCCTCATTCTCAATTCCCCCTTTTAATTATTACACAAGTGTTGGTGGAATTTAATCACGTCTAGAGCTCTAGCTGAATGGAGTCCAAGAAATGTGCTTTGACACGTAGCAGAAGCAAATTGGCTGCCTTGTGCACTTAGCGCACCCAGCACAGGAAGCACTGCACGTTTGGAGAGGCAGCCACTGTTGTGGCCCAGATAGCTGCCTGAGATGATGTTCCTTGCCTTCTCTTTGCTTTCTTTTTTCTTAATGGAAAACTTTTCATGAATACATGGTCAAACAACAAAAAGAACTAAATTTTGTTTTATAATTTATGTAGCCATGTGATAATTTTTCTCCCTCTTTGGAAGGAAAAACTGTGATATTGGTACTTTTTGGGGAAGATTGTAGAAGTGGAAAGCAAAGCTTATATATATATATATATTTTTTTTTTTTTTTTTTAAGATTTTATTTATTTATTTGACAGAGAGAGACACAGCGAGAGAGGGAACACAAGCAGGGGGAGTGGGAGAGGGAGAAGCAGGCCTCCCGCAGAGCAGGGAGCCCGATGTGGGGCTCGATCCCAGGACCGTGAGATCATGACCTGAGCCGAAGGCAGATGCTTAACCGACTGAGCCACCCAGGCGCCCCTATATTTTACGTTTAGAAAGATTAGCCCTCTGCCCCAAATGCTATATTCCTCTTGGCCATATTGGAGCTGATTGCCCAGAGGGAGTGTATTCTGACCCAGATCATGGAAATCAGAGCCACTAAGTGAAGGGGGAGGCACTTTTGATGAAAATCGCCAGTTTCTCAGTTTATGTAATTTCCACCTCCTTTTTTTCCTGCAAAATTCTTAGGTACTAGGATTGCAGTCTTTCCATATCTGCTCAGATGTACAGAAATATTTGTAGGTTCTTTATTTTGTCTTCCAAACCCCTATCCATGGAGAGTAATCTTTGTGGCCCCTATACATTTTTAAGCTGATATCTAAAATTTTTCAATCATAGTATTATACTGTTGCAAAGGATGTACTTTCTGGCAGGTTGTAATTATTGATATTTTTTTTTAAAAGATTTTTTTATTTATTCATTTGAGACACAGAGATAGAGAGAGAGAGAGAATGAGCAGGGAGAGAGGCAGAGGGAGAGGGAGAAGCAGGCTCCCCGCTGAGCCAGGAGCCTGATGTGGGGCTCCATCCCAGGACCCTGGGATCATGACCTGGGCCGAAGGCAGACGCTTAACGACTGAGCCACCCAGGCACCCCATAATTATTGATATTTTAAAAGAAAACTCTCACACTGCTCTTTTCAATGTATCTGATAGAATCTAGAGTAAAAAAGCTTTCTAAATTTAGAACAATCCTATGGAATTGTTGAAATGGTTCTAGATAATACTGTCTCTATGTGTCAAACTTCTGTGCCACCCTCCCTGCTCCCTCTCAGAGATGGTGTTGGTCACGGTGTGTGTGGTGAGAAATCATTTCCCAGAGTAGCAAGAAATTGGTAAGGAGTAAGGAATTTGTAAGTGGGGAGAGATAGCCCCACCCACGTAGGAAGCAGCCATCTTACCTACCTTCCTCTGAGCAGGACTAGAAATGCCAGAGGGAGAAATCAGGACAAGGCTAACTGTTTTACATTCTTTGCACATTCAAAAGAGGGAGAATTTTATTTTTTCCTCTCATGTCATATCTTTCTATCACAGAGATGTAAGTTTCATAATTTATCTATCATAATCTTCTTTATTTCAGTAGTCTTCAGATTCTTGTATTTGAATAACTTCAAAATGATTTTCATTCTGTAAATCACATCATACATTTTTAAGTTACTATCTAAAATTTATCATTCTAACTTCAATAGTTTCAAAGAATGTAATTTCTGATATGTACTAAGTATTGATATATTTATTTATTTATTTTTTAAAGATTTTATTTATTTTTTTGACAGAGAGAGACGCAGCGAGAGAGGGGACACAAGCAGGGGGAGTGGGAGAGGGAGAGAGAGAAGCAGGCTTTCCGCTGAGCAGGGAGCCCGATGTGGGGCTAGATCCCAGGACACTGGGATCATGACCTGAGCTGAAGGCAGAGGCTTAAAGACTGAGCCACCCAGGCGCCCTTAAGTATTGATATATTTAAAGAAACC